>NC_142013.1:68392826-68571159 GCF_049901735.1 Notechis scutatus | reverse complement strand
AATGATAGTAATTTTTGCAAATAGAATAAAGCTGATATGAAATCCAAGGTCATTTTAGCAGATGAGACAGCAAAGCAATTTGCTTGACAGCAATAAATGCTTTAAAAAGAACCTCCCCTTTTCCCTATATTTTCCCTTACCAATACGTTGCTAAAAGCTCTAAGCCCAAAGGATGGTAGCACTGGATTTTGGCATAAGCAGGTTTTTACTTTGAATTCCTTTCAATGTCAAGCTTCAGCCTTGGGATAGATAAGGTTTATGTACTTGGTTTTTAAAAATTTAAATCCATATATTTCCTCTGAAGTACTCAAGCCAGTTAAGAATAAACCATATTTTGCCCCACAATAACTAGTAGAAGTTGATACAAGGATTCAACAACAATACACTGTAGAAAATAACTTCAAATGACATCAGATTGTAATAATCTCACAATATAGTTGCTATAGCAATCAAATTAGCTGATGCTTAGAATCCAATCTATATTTTAAGCATAAAACAATTATTAGAAAGAAAGTGGTCTTTTTGTTTTCGGTCTGTCATTTTTAAGTTTTAATCAAGTTTCTTTGAATCTCTTCTAAATGAATTATTTCCAGCTTTAACATTTGAAAGTGCAAATGCTACATTTGTAGGAGATCAGCTTTCAACATAATTATTTAATATATTTTGTCTTTCCTGTCTTCATAAAAACACTTTATTACAGCTTTATTCTTGCACAATGTTTGCATAGAACCCTCAGAAAGTCCACAGGCACTGAAAAGTAACTTGTTTGGGTTTTTTTGCCTTAAAAAAATCCCATCTGTAGGTTGTTTTAATAACAAGTTTGCCTTCCACATAAACATGACTCTGATCTTTGGCACTTGGTGTCATAAACACATCTCCTAAAATAAAAACAATGTAAGTCATCCCTTGGAGCTTTAAAAGGAGTTGTAGTTGGAGAAGATTTATTCTGTAAAGGAAAATGATGCAGCAGCTAGAATGAAAATGAATGAAATTCAGAAGAAAATCACATTGCTTAACATTTTTTTTTAATCAATCTAATGTTTGCAAAGTTTTATCAAATCTAGTTTTTGATTGGAAAACATTATTTTATAAATTTGAATGGTGAAATACATTGGGGCAATACTGAATTTTTTTTGCCTTGCCCTGCTGACAAAAATTGCCCTGCTTGCAACGAACAAGAGCTACAAATAAAATTGTCACTGTGTGCCTTTCCAAGCTGATCAAAGAAGAAATTTAATACTGCATTTTTCTCCCCCCTATCCACTCCCATTTTTGGAAAGAGTTAAAGATTTGGAAATGAGTTTGGACAGCAGTGTTAGTTGCGGAAATATTCAACGTTAAAAGAGATTTGAAGAAGGGATTCATGGATGGGACTTCTCTATAAATCAACAGTAACAAACAGCAGAAGAACGAAAAACAGGGACTTTTTTTTCAGGGAATTGTGAAAATCTATCCTGATGGAAGGAGAGACAACAGGGAGGTCAGTTCCAGCCAACAAGAGAGCTACCAGCAAACTTCTCAAACTGTCCCTTGGTGTGTTTGTGAGTAGCACGATTGTGCTTGGCATTGCCCTTTTTCTGGGTAAGTTTCAATCCGTTGCACTAGCATAAATGCAATTTTGCAAAAGTTTGTCTGCAGTAGTATAGCCATTTCACCTTAGGTTACTCTTCTAATCACATTGTAAGGTTCTCTAATTGGAAGAATTACTGTAGTTTTACTAGTGGGAATTCTGTTTCCAGGTTAAAGATTGCATTGGAGGCTTGAAAGGTCTTGAAATGTACTTTTCTTCTCTAGTTATTCTACAGCAGTTGCAATTTAGTATTTGGTTAATGGCTCTTATTATTTGTTTGAACAAGTCCTGGGATTATTCATTTATTTCTTTTTTGCTACTCACATTTTAACTAAGAAGCAACCAAGGTCTACAAACACCAATGTATTTTATCAAGTTACAGTTTAAAACCTTGAATAAATTCTGAATAACAAACCATAGCAATATTAATCATAATGTCATTATCCAGCATTATAAATAGATAACAATATTACATGAAAAAGGAGGAAACATTTTTGTTAAAAAAGAGTGAGGGTTACTTTGGAATTAAAAAAACAAACTATTGTTTATTTTAACTACGGACAATTAACATGGATTTTATATAAAAATAAATTATGTCTTTCAAAGCTTGAAATTAATGCATAATCTCAATGGATCTATTGAGGATTCTTATTCCATTTGATTTCAGTTAAACTGTATTGTGTACATCAAAGAAATAAACTTAGGTGTGCATCAAAATATTCTATACATTTTGACTATGCATTCTTATCTATACTTTTGAAGTGTTAAAACTAAAGATTACCAAATGAATAATTAAATCTTTATTAAGAGGGAGGGGAATAGAGTTTCTCTCTTCTTCAGTTCTGCTGAAACTAAAGTAGCTGAAAGATGACTTCCTCCCAAACATTTAGTTGTGGTTTGGCATAATATATGCTGACATATATAAATGGGGTTCATTGTCAAGGTCCATTTACCACATGAGCTCCACAGAGAAATTGCAAGGCAGCCTTCCCCTATCAGATGCCCCCTAGATGTCTTGTGGTTTTGGCTAGTCACAACTCTTAAATGTTAAAAATTTGATCAAATTTATAGCATGGAAATTCCATATGACTGTACTTATTAAAACAAGATGCTTATTGCAAAATCTGTTTTATTTAGGAAATGGTATTTAATTAATTTAGAGAATTTATATGGCTACTCACTTTTAATTATTCTAAATGGCTTACAAAAAAAAAACCACACCTCAATATTAAAAGAGTAAAAGCAATAACCCTCTCCCTCCTGATGACAAAAAGCAATATACACTTGATGGGTTCCATCCCATTCTGGGTTCCCCAAGCCAGTTGGCAAAACCAGGTTTTCAGGTCCTTCTGGAAGAGTATCAAAGTGGGGGCCAGTCTAATCTCTGTGGGGATGATGTTCCACAGGGAGGGAGCTACCATGGAGAAGACCCTGGAAAGAGACAATCCTTTAAATACCTTGGTCCCAAGCTGTGTAGGGCTTTAATAGTGACAACTAACATTTTGAATTGCATCAGGAAACAAATTGGAAGACAATGCAGTTCCCATGTGAGAGGTGAATCATGTGCACACCTGGGTCTGCACAGAACCATGCCAGCTGCTACATTTTGAACCAACTGGAGTTTCTGGATGCTTTTCAAGGGGAGTCCCACGTAGAGCATGTTGCAATAATTAAGAAGGGAAGTGACCAGAGTATGAGTGACTGTGAGCAAGGATTGTTGGTCTAGGAAAGGGCATAACTGGCACACAACCTGAACCTTAAGGTACCCCACAAAGTAGGGGGCAAGGGCTGGACCTCTTGCTTCCTATCAACACCAACTGAGAATGGCCAGAGAGGAAGGAAGTGAACCAGGACAACACAGAGCCCCTGCCACTCCCAACGCCTGAAATTGCTCCAGAAGGATACCATGGTTGATGGTACCAAAGGTTGACAAAAGATCACATAAAACAAGGATGGATGCACCACCCCCAACTTGCCCATGTCAGGGATCATCAAAAAGCATGATCAATGCCATTTCCATCCCATATCGAGACTTGCATCCTGACTAGAAAAGGTCTAGATCAGGAGTGTCAAGCTCACGTCTTCATGGTGGTGTCACATGACATACCATGACTCCCCCCCCCCTTCGCTAAACCAGGCATGGGCGTGGGCAGCGTATGACGCATTAAACCTACGGGCCCTGAGTTTGGCAGTGTCAAACTAGATCAGGGGTGTCAAACTCAAGGCCTGGGGGCCTGATCTGGCCTGCAGGTTGCTTAGATCTGGCCCACAGGGCCGTCCTGGAAACAGCAAAGGACTGGCCTGCGATGCCTTTGCCAGTGAAAACGGAGCTCAGGAGGATCCCAAGCTCCGTTTTTGCTGGCAGAAGGTGGCAGGAGGCCATCGCAGCCAAAAATGGACCTTCCAAGGCCGCGGGCAGTCCTCCCAAACTCCATTTTCACCGGCAGAGGGTTGCAGAAGACCACTGCAACTGAAAACAGAGCTCCAGAGCCTGTTTCCTCTGGTAGAGCGCTCAGATTACCACAAGCTGCCCCAATACAAGTGATTTCAAGCTGACCACACCTACCCTGGCCACGCCCCCCCCCCCCAGTCTGCCTCAAACACAACCTTGATGTGGCCCTCAATAAAACTGATTTTGACACTCCTGGTCTAGATAATCCATTTCATCCAAGAAACTCTGGTGTGATCATGCAACCACCTTCTCAATAACTGCTCAAAAGGGAGAATTGGAGACAGATCAAAAATTATCCAACAGGGTGGAATCTAGCAATAGGTTCTTAAGAAGGGGGTGGATCACAGTCTTCTTAAAATTGCTGAGGCATAATCCCCTCACAAAAGGAAGCATTAATCACTGCCAGAACTCACCTACATGTCACCTCCCAAGAAGTTTTCACAAGCCAGGAGAGGCATGGCTCTAAAACACAGGTGCTTGCATGCATGCCTCTAAGATCCTGTCCACTTCCTCAGGAGCAGCAGGGTCAAAGCATTCCCAGATAACTGGGCAAGAACATGCTCTATGTGCCTTCACCGGACCAGCAACCATGCTGGAATCTAACTGAGAATGAAGACAAGTGATACTGTTTTCCAGAAAATCAGCAAATTCCTCAGCATGTTCCATCAGGTGGACCTCTGTGTCCTGCTTCCCCAGAAGGAGACAGCTCACCTTAAAAGAGAGTTACAAGAGAGACCTATGTTTGATTGAGTTGGTCCTTTGTCTTCTGCCAGTAGCACTCTAGATGTCTCTTCATTAATTTCATCCTTCTCAATTCCTCTGCATGCCATGGGGACAACGAGGTCTATGGATTAGGAGAGGTCACATGGATGCAATCCTATCCAGAGCCTCAGTCACCTTCCTATTCCAAGCAGTGACTAAAAATTCAGCAGTACTCTGCAGCAGATCTGCAGGTTTAAAGCCACTTCTTTCTGAAACTTATACAGTTCCATTAGTTGCCAGGGGTGCACCAACCTAATAGATCAGTGATGGCGAACCTTTTTGTTGTGGTGTGCCAAAAGCACATGTGTGTGCCAGCACCCACAATGCAATGTGCCACAGATGCATGTGTACGCAACACCCCCATCCTGCCCCCTTACCTGCACTGTGCATGTGCATACCTCCCAGCTGATTTTTGGTCTGTTTGAGGCCATTTTCCCTCTGCAGCGTCAGGAGGCTGAACAATGGGCCTTCCGGAAATACTGTAAGTACCCATGTTCAGCCTCCGGAGGCCCTCTGGAGCCCAGGGGAAGCTGTTTTCGCCCTCCCAGAGGCTCGAGAGAAGCCTCTGCAGCCTCGGGAGGCCAAAAACGGGCCATTTAGTCACGGTATTTCTGGAAAAATGGGCCGAAAATCAGCTGGGAGGTGCACACATATGCAGTGCAGGTAAGTTTGGCTGGGGCTTGCGTGCCCGCACAAATGGCTCTGTGTGCCACCTGTGACACCATGGTAATAGATCCTGCTTCTCTGAGGAGGGATACATCTCTGTTTTCCCAAATGAAACTCATTGACACCAGACTGTGATCTGACATGACAGGGGTACCAAAGACAAGCCCACCAATTCCATTAGGCACTGCTCCGATAAGAACACCAAATATGGTGTGTGTGACCTCTATTTCTAGTCGTAGTAGGTATTGTTCCTACATTATCATAGAACTGTAGGACTGAGAAATTTGAATAGGGGATCTAGCCACTTAATAGGGCAAAATTCCTTCCTCATCAAGTTACTTTTTGGGAACTAAGTATAAATCAGTTTTCCCAAATGATTACTCCAAATGTAACATACTTGTTGGCTGAGGATCTGTTATCCAAGCACATTGTCATGACACACAGGCACGAGGTAGAAATTTGCATTATGACAATGTTACTTGTTTTGTCATTCCTTAATATTTTCCAAAAATATTTTTGTTATAAAATATTTTTACAGTTAGCCATTGTAGCAAGAAAGAGTAATCTTTTTATATGTGTCATGAAACTACTACTTATGATTCCCGATCATGTGTCACACTAAAATATTTGGAAGAATACAGGATGGGGAAAGCAACTGTGAAATTATAGAAATGGGGAAAAAATTTTAAAAAATCCAAAGCATTGACTATCTTGCAAAAGATGAAAGAGTTTCTTAAAGGTCTCCCCAAAAGATTTATCAAACTAGAAAGGTTAAGCTCTTTACTCCCCTCTTCTTCCCCTTCATCCTGTTTACTCTTCCCTATGACGTTTTTGTTGACACAAATAGCACTTTTAGCATTTTAGAGCTTAGGCCCCAAACATTGAGTTTGGGGCATTTGGATTTGGGAAATCTCACAAAATGACCACTCTAATGCATATGATAGCTAGTGGGGACTAAGATTAACCTACCCCAATTTTTCAGTTCTATTTTTATCTACAGTCAACAAGAAAATTAAATACAACTGCTTCTGTTGCTTACTGGGGTCTTAATTGTCCTCTTTTTTGTGGAAAAAGGATACAAATTACAAGTAAACATTTCAGTGCTGTGTTGATTAGCAAATTAATTTTGGACTGACTCCAGTATCACATAATAGTTGGATCAGGATGGAGATCAAGTTCAAAACCCTATCAACCATAGATTCTCTGCCTCACCCTAACCTATCTCCCCATTTAGTAATAAAATAGTTCACAGGTACTGCTCCTGAGTCAAACTGGTGTGGTGAGTGAACAAGTGGTTGATAATATACAAAAATATATTCTGTTTTGAGGAAGCTATTGTATCAACAGATAGAAATCTTTTCCTTCTGTACCAGCATTACCACAATCACTCAACTAATGTCTTTAGATTCATGAAAAACATTTGCTGAGCCAAAGATGGCCACAATGTTGTTCTTTTCCTTTTGCAGTTAGTCAAGGACATCTCAGGATTCATGCAAAGCAACAATATTGCTTAACTCCTGAATGCATTGAAGTTGGTAAGTAAAGTATTACTTTTCTTTTAGTATAGATAAAGCATATTGGTAAAAAGAGATGTAAACTCTTTTTTTCCCTTTTGGATCTCAGAAACCTGGAACAGATTGAAAACCCTTTTAACCATTAATAACTTAATTGTAATTACTATTTTTTAAAAACAGTAATTACTATTTTAAAAAAATATTTTAAATTTAAAAAAATAGTTCTATTGATTGAGGGAGAGCCAGTTTAGAGTAGTGGTTAAGGCAGCGGTTGCCAACCGGTGGGCTGCGAGAAAATTTTAGTGGGCCGCAGAGAAATCTCACCTCCAGAGCACCCCCACAAAGCAATTAATCCAGGCTGCACAGAAACACAAGGCTGCTCAGCCCACATGGCCCACGGGAACCCTTTCCGCCCACTCACTCCTTACCCGGCAAACTTGTCTGCTAAGTTGCTATTTTTCCTTTTTCCGACCATCATCTGTTCTGCTGTGCCAGGAGATTTAGATTAGCTAGGAAGCAGGAAATGGTTGGATTTCTTGTTTTCTAGCTAAGCACAGCTGAACCTCCCTTAGGACTGAAGGTTTGCTTGCAAGCAAATTCAGTGCAGACTCACGGCAAGCAAATTTGAGAGACTGACCTAGCCGATGGCAGATAGAATGATTCTGTGAGCAACTCAATCTGCCTGCTTTGCCTAATTTTGGATAAAAGTTGCTTTTTTAATAATTAAAAAAATTCAATATTTACATACATGGTGTGTTGTGAGTTAATTTTGTGAGTTTGCTTGCAAGCAAATTTTATGTGACAGACTGAGCTAGCCAATGGCAGATAGGTAGATTTCTGAATGAATCTGTGATTCTGTGAGCAACTCAACCTTCTTGCCTGCTTTGCCTGATTTTGGGTAAAAGTTGCTCTTTTTTTATAAAAAATTCAATATTTATATAAATATTTATAATATTTACATACAAGCCATGCCCAGCCAGTTACATGACCACCAAGCCACACCCACGAATTAGGCCAAGCCCACAGAACCAGTTAGTGGTCCCTGGGATCTAAAATTATGAGTTTGGTGGTCCCTGAGGTCCAAAAGGTTGGCGACCCCTGGGTTAAGGCATCAGGCTGGAAAACAGGAGAGCTTGGGTTAGATGATTTCTCTTGTAGGAAGGAGGCAAGTGGTATTACAGGGCTATTCTTGGGGCCCTTAAAACTGCCTTCACCACCACACTCTGCACCACCACTCTGCCTTCAAAACTCTTCAAGGGTAGGCCCATATAGAGGTCATTACAACAGCCCAGTTGTGAGCTGATTAGGGACTGAACTACTGAGCACAGGGAATCCTGATCCAGGAAAGGCCGCAACTGGTACATCACATGAAGTTGTACAAAGGCTCTCCTAGCCACAACTGCCACCTATTCCTCAAGCAGGAGAACCCTCAAGTTGTGAATCAGATTTGCTGGGGCAATGCCACCCCATCCAGAGTCAAAATTGACAAAATCTGAGATCCCCATATACTCAAAGCCATTTGGTCTTGCCAGGGTTCAGTCGAAGCCAGGCCCATATGCTTGCAGGCACTGCCAGAAAGTGGCCATAACATCACTTAGGTCACCAAGATTAGAGATATAGATGATATGGGTGTCATCGGCATACTGTTAGATACCTTAACCCTTGGTGATGGGTGATCTCACCCAGCAGTTTCATATAGACATTGAAAAGAGGTGGCTCTGAAGGAGGAGGATGGGCAGAAGCCCATTCCTTAGCTAATCAGCCCCAAGGTTTTCAAGGAGTAGGAGCTGCTGTGATGTCATGCTGACTGTCTGGAGGAGTGTAGAGTTAGAAGCAAATTCAGAGATCAACTAGATTCCATTCACACCCCTCATAGTGATTGATTAGCCATTCCTGCAAGATTTGCATAATCTGTCATTGTGTGTTGGGAATCCACCTCTCTTCTAACCTGGCTGTGTTGGATCTCGGAGTAAACATGCCACTTGCAGGTTTGGGGGAACTGATGCTTTCTCCCGCCTCAGCCCCCCCTTTTTTTTGAAAAAAAAAATGGAAACAAAAAGTTTGAAGAATGATTTTTCTGTCACCAAAAAGACAATTGCAAAGCCTAAGGGTGGAGCTGGCACAGAATGGATGAATTCTACTTGACTGAATAACTTCTGTTATTTTTGTTGCGGAAAGCAGAAACTTTGAATCCAGCCTTCAGTTCACAAAGAAAGCTTGCTAGCCACATCAGACTAACTAAATATAGTGGGATAGAATTAATTACATTTTTAGACAGGATTAAAATCCCATGGAAGCCAACATTTATGATTAATTACATTTGTTAAACAAGATTAAAAATCCAAGAAAGCCAGCACTTTAGACTCATTGCCAGTTTCCTTGGGGTTTTTTGTGCAATGCACCATGGGAGGATCAGCATAATTTTGCCTATTCCATTCCTGTTTTGATAGCCCCAGCTGCTTCTTTTGGGTACCCCTGGACAAGAGAACTGAAAGTTTATCGGTCACTTTCACAGCCATGTCCTTGCAGCATACCCTTGCTCCTCCAGCTTCACTTTATGACCTTATTCACCCATGTTCCGTTGGGCTATTTTTTTTCCAGAAAAGGCACAAGGGAGCAATTGCAAGACCATTGGGAGAAGCCCCTTGTCAGAGCTCCAACAAATCTTTTTATAGAGTATCTTTTTAGTTGACACCCCTTCTGTTTTGTGTTTTCTCCCTCCTTTCCCTCAGTGTTTGCCATCTGTTAAGCAACTTGACAGATCACTAAACCTTCCATTCAATCTGTCCCATCCTTTTTCATCCCCACTTTAGAGAGAGTGATTGTTGATTATTTTCATACATACTGTGATGCTTGGTGACAGGAAAAGACATTAACTGCTCTCCTTAACTTCAGAAAGAATCTGGCTTCACGGTGCCTTTTTTGACTAACATTTAAAAAAACAGGCAGAAGCTTTACTGATGAAGTAAGATACAGCTCACAAAAAGCTTCTGCCTTTTAATAAAAATTGTTAATTGGAAAAGGTGCTATCAAACTCATCATTTTTTGACACTATAGACTAATATGGCCTTGACACTAAAATAGTAAAAATAGTGTTGGTCATCAGCTTCATTGCTATAGTGCAGAGGTGGTATTCAGCAGGTTCTGACCAGTTCTGGAGAACTGGTAGCAGAAATTTTGAGTAGTTCGGAGAACCAGCAAATACCACCTCTGATTGGCCCCACCCCCATCTATTCTCTGCCTCCCGAGTCCCAGCTGATTGGCTGGATCTTCTTTGGTTGCCCTGCACAGGAGAATGGAGCTGGAAAGCAGGTTAGTGGGGTGGGGAGGGAATGGGGATTTTACAGTATCCTTCCCCTGCCACGCCCACCAAGCCACCCCCACAGAACCGGTAGTAAAAAATTTTGAATCCCACCACTGCTATAGTGGAATTGATTGGCACTGGACCAATAAATTTTAAGTTGGTATACTTTCCTGTTAGTTCAAGTAGTAGTGAATAGGAGTTTAATTCAGCCATAAGGAAGAACCCAATGTCTCTGCACCAAATAGTTAAATGATAAAGCTTGAATTTGGGACAAACTATATTAAATATATGCCATCATCATTCTGATACTGTTTAGTCTGCTATTCTCTATAACCTTAACACAGATAATAAGATTTGTACTGTCCGTGGTATGAGTCAAATATACAGAAACATAGGTGAGGGCATCTGGCCCCCCAGATGCTGAATTATGCCCATGCCCCATCCTTTCCCCTGCTGCCTGCTGTAAAGTAATACATCCCTCAAAAATAAGACTCAATATCATTTTTTAAATACTTAGGGCAGAGAACCAGTTGTTAAATTATTTGAATCCCACCACTGGGTCCAGATAATCTGTTTCAACCAGGACCTCTGCAGCTGCTAGGCAACCACCTTTTCTACAAACTTCCCTAAGAATGGAAGGTTGGAAATTGGACAAAAATTGTCCAGGCAGGTGGGATCCAATGATGATTTTTAAGGAAGGGGTAAACCAGGGCTTCCTTAAAAGCATCCTGAAATATCCCCTCCTCTAGTGATGTATTAATCACTTCCTGGACCTGCCCATTGCTCACCATCCTGGAGGCTTTCACAACCCAAGAGGGACAAAGATCTAACCAACAGGTTGCGGTGCTGACAGTATCACGGGCCCTGTCCGCCTAAATAGCCTGAAGCTAAAGGAAGATGAAGAGAAGAGAGGTGGCAACCAAAAGATCCCTTGAGATTTTAGCAAGGTCAGTTTCAGTGACAGATTGTGAAAATCCAGATGCACCCAGAAAACGAGAGCCAAAATGTTAGTGAATAGCTCCAAATCCATAACTTGAAAATCAAGGAAAGTGAGATTGGGCAATACTTAAGAAATATTTCTTTCCTTTCATTTTCATTACCTTTTGATATTGTAGCCTATCTGAACAAAGTCAGATGGCATAGTTAAATGGTGAGATTAATTATGTGGAAGTAAAGGGAATAAATAAAGCCAGAAAATAGTAATTATAAATCTGGAAGTGACTTGCATGCCTTGTATAGCAATTAATATTATCAACTGATGATCCATGAAATTATATAATTTTTGCAGCTGCCTCCATCAAAAGCAAGCTAAATATGTCTGTAGACCCATGTGATAACTTTTTCCGATTTGCCTGTGAAGGATGGTCACAAGATAATCCAATACCAGAAGATTATTCAAATTATGGAGTCTATTCTTGGCTGAGACATAATGTAGATCTAAAATTGAAAGGTAAGTGGATCCTTGCTGAAGGACTCTAGCTAACGAATTTGCTTCATATTGTTTTTTGTTGTTGTCGTCATTTGTTTCTACTTATTAAGAACAAACAATAGTGTATTGTTGCTGGTAAAATAATTTATTAAACTTGTATGCCACCTAAGTTCTAAATGACCCCAGGTGGCTACTGTTATGTATAATTTTTGTTTTTGATTGATTATGTGTCAAATAGGTACCAACTCTTAGCAATCACACAAATTTTCTCGATGACCATCTATCCCTAACCTGGTCCTTCAGGTTTTTGTTCCAATGATGCACCCACTATCACTGTAATTGAACTGTTTGCCTTGCTGTTGATCATCCCTTCTCTCTACTTTACTCGACATCAAAGCTTTCTTTACAGAGTTGGACCTTCTCATAATGTGTTCAGAGTAGGAAAATCTGTGCCAAGTCATTTCTACTCTGAAACGAACTCTGAATTGTTTTGTTTGATGATGTGTTTATTTTCTTGGCTATCTATGGCAATCTTAGGGGATTCTTCCAACCTCAGAGTTCAAAAGCATCAATATATTTCCTATCCTGCTTCTTCAAAATCCAACTTTCGCTTCAATAGTGTGTCACAGAGAATATAATTGCTAATTGCTTACACAGAAGTTCATTATGGCAGTTGAATACCTTTTCCAAGACTTTCATGGCTGTTCTACCAAGTACTAATCGGCAGGTTATTTCTTGATTCCTCATTCTTTTGTGGTTGAATCATAAATCATTTTATATTTTTATCCATATGCTTTTCCTGGTAACAACTTCCCAGATTCATTAAGAGTTAGGTTTAATAAATTATTATTTGTAGAAGGCCAAGGAATAGCCTTGAGGAACAGGAAAAAGCTGCTATCAAGGCAACAGATAAAAGGGGTCTGAGCCAAGGGCATATAAAATGAGTAAACATCTTACACAAGGCCTTCCCTAGTTCAAAGATAAAGGGAGGGAGGGAAGGCAGACTTTAGAAAAAAAAATTGCGAGGCTGCACCTCACAAAAACAGGGAAAATGTACTTGGAAGACTGGCCCAACTCATCGGAAGGATTTTAAACTAAAATGGGGTGGGGGAGTTGAGCAATTTTTAGAATCTCTAGAAGACAAAACCAATCATAAATCCCAAGAAAACAAATCAAACAATGAGGTAGGGAATAATGTGAAAAAAAGAAAAACTCAAACAACAATTAGGAGATGCAGGAAACATATCCATGGACAAGCATAAATGTCTTAAATGCTTATATTCAAATGTTCACAGCTTGAGGAACAAACAAGGTGAACTAGAAGCAATAGTACATGAGGGTAGGTATTATATAGTTGCCATTACAGAAACCTGGTGGAATGAAACATATGACTAGAATGTACTGATGGATGGATACAAATTGTTCAAAACAAACAGATCTACAAAAGGAGAAGGTGGAGTTGCACTATTTGTAGCAGATCACTACGTATCTACAGAAATGCACATGATCAAAGATAAAATCCTTCTAGAATATATATGGATCAATATAAAAGAAAAAAAAGAGTGACATTGCCATAGATGTATATTACAGGCCACCCAACCAATCAGAAAAAAATAGATGAACTCTTTGCCAACCAGTTAAAAATGTATGTAGGAAGCATACCAGAATAGTAATGAGAGAATTTAACTATCTAGATATCAACTGGGAGACAAAATCTGCATCAGGTGGGAGATCAAACAGATTCCGAACCAACCTAGCCTAACCAACAACTTTGTTATCCAAAAGGTAAAGGAGGGAACTAGAAGCATGTCACAGTTTGAAGCAATCCAGTCAGCACACAAACAAATAATTCACCAGGATTCATTATATAGAAGAAACTTCTTTATATACAATAATATAAAACATGATGCATGTATACAATACTCATGCAGCTCTTGCAATGTGATAGAGAGAAGAAATAGCAAGTACAAGAACAAGCATTAGAACACTCAAGCAAAGAAAAAATGAACTCTTTTATACATAAACAGTTAAGCTAAGCCATGCCCAGGCTCCAAGCTGTCTCAGTCACCAAACAGATCATTGGCTGATCTGTTGCCATGCTTATTCCAGTTCATTAATGACCCAGGAAACTACACACCAATCAGTTTAACATCAAGATCCTGGAAAAGATAATAAAAAAACAGTTCTGTGAACATTAGAAATAAGTAAAGTTATAACTAGTAGTCAGCACAGGTTTGTTAAAAACAGATCATGCCAAACCAATCATATTTCATTATTTGATAAAGTGACTAAATAAGTAGACCAACGAAATGTTGTGTATGTAGTATACATAAATTTCAGTAAGGCATTTGACAAAGTAGACCACAACATACTTCTTGGTAAACTAGAAAAATATGGAATCAATAACATCACCACCAGATGGATTAGTAGCTTGCTGACAAACTGTACTCAATGTACTTAATGGTACTAATCTAAATGGAGGGAAATAAGCAGTGGGGCACTACAAGGTTCTGTCTTAGGCCCAGTACTCTTCAACATCTTCATAAATGATTTAGATGAGGGAATAGAAGGGGAACTCATCAAATCTGCAGATGACACCAAGCTGGCACGAAGAGCCAACACTCCAGAAGACAAGCTCAGGATCCAAAAAGACCTTGAAAAACTTGAACGATAGGCCTTATCCAACAAAATAAATTTTAATGTGGAGAAAAGTAAGTTTTACATTTAGGCAGGAAAAATCAAAGGTATAAGTACAGATTTTGTGAGACCTGGCTCAAAAACAGTACCTGTGAGAGGGACCTTGGAGTCCTAGCGGATGATCATTTGAATATGAGCCAGCAGTGTTCATTTGTAGCTAAAAAGGCTAATACAGTGGGTTGTATAAACAGGCATAGAATCAAAATCACATGAAGTAATAGTATCACTTTATAAAGCCCTAGTAAGACCAAATCTGGAATATTACAACCAATTTTGGTCATCACACTACAAAAAGGTTATTGAGACTTTGAAAAAAGTTCAGAGAAGAGCTACTAAGATGATCAAAGACCTGGAGACTAAAACATATGAACAACAGTTGCAGGATTTGGGTTTGGCTAGTCCAGAGAAAAGAAGAATTAGGGGTGACATGATAGCAGTATTCCAATATTTGAGGGGCTGCTACAAAGAAGAGCAGGTTTAATTATTCTACAAAGCCCAGATGGTTGGAAACTAATTAAAGAGAGAAGCAAACTGGAATTAAGGAGAAACTTTCTAACAGTGAAGACAATTAACCATTGGAATGGCTTGCCTTCAGAAGTTGTGGGTGCTTCATCACTGGAAGTTTTTAAAAAGAGACTGGACAGCCACTTGTTTGAGATTATATAGGGCAGGGGTTTGCAACCTTAAACACTCAAAGAATCACTTGGACCCATTTCCCACAGAAAACAAAACACTGGGAGCCACAAACCCTGGATGGACTTGGCCAACTCAATGTCACTCACATAGTCACATAACCCCCCCAGCCACACCTACCCAGATTTTGCGGCTCCCTGTGTTTTCTCTGGGAAAAAGGTATCTCCCTCTCTCCGTCTCCCTCCCTCCCTCCCCTCCCTTCCTCTCATCTCTCTTTCTCTCTCTCATCTCTCTCTTTTTCTCTTTTTCCTCTCCCTCCCTCCCTCCCTCCCTCCCTCTCATCTTTCTCTTTCTCTCATTTTTTTCTCCCTCTCTCCCTCTCTATCACCCTCTCATCTCTCTCTTTCTCTCTCTGATTTTTCTTTTTCCCTCTTTCTTCCTCTTCCTCCCTCTCTCTCATCTTTCTTTCTCTCATTTCTCTTTCTCTTTTTCTCTCTATCTCCCTCTCTATCTCCCTCTCATCCCATACCCCGCAAGATCCGCCCTTACCATTCTCTCCCAGCCCTCTTTCTGGTGACAACAGCAAATGTATCATGATGATGGAATCAATTATTAACCAATCCATTATCCTCCACTTAGAGACAAACAACCTACTCTCTAATAAACAATTTGGTTTCAGAAAAAAACAACTATCCTGTAATCTGCAACTCTTACACTGCAAAAACATATGGACTACACAACTCGATCAGGGCAAAGCAATAGATGCAATCTACATAGACTTCTGTAAAACCTTTGATTCAGTGGTACATGACAAACTGCTCCTAAAACTAAAATCTTATGGTATCTCTGGACAACTGCATAACTGGATAGAAGCATTCCTGTCAAACAGACAACAAATGGTCAAAATTGGGAGCGTCCTATCAAATTCTGTACCTGTCAACAGTGGTGTCCCCCAAGGCAGTGTTCTAGGACCAACTCTCTTCATACTCTACATAAATGAGGCTGGACTGGAAGACCTCCAAAGTCCCTTCCAGATTCTATTCTATTCTATTCTATTCTATTCTATTCTATTCTATTCTATTCTATTCTATTCTATTCTACTCTACACTACTCTACTCTACTCTACTCTACTCTACTCTATTACCACAGCTTTACAAGAACAGTAGTATTGACCTACAGCATGTGGTGTTGGTTTTCTTGTTTATTTTGAAGGGATAATACCATCACTGTTGTTTTTGTGTTCTTGCTATGATGCAGGAATATTTTACTTGCCTTCTCCCACTCAGTATGAAATGTTGCCTTTGCCATTGTCACTAAAGTTATCATCACCCTCCAGCCTTTTTCTACATTACTGCTGCCTGCTAGCTTTAGTCAAATATCCGGGATAAACATCAGCACCTCTCCTGGAAATACATAATTTTGGCATATTCTCTGTTGTTTTTTTATTCAGCCCTCCAAGGAACACACATTTCTGTCATAATGAGGCAGGATCTTTTTTTTTTAATTGATAGCCAGACACCATTAGCTTTATTCTTTCTACCCTGCAAGGTATAGTTCACTCAACAGGATGTTAATATCAGATTTAAATTTAATATATACTTTAATTAATCTTTTAAGCTTTTCATTTTGTACTTTGTGCTTTAGTTATTTTCAGTTGCCTTGCATACCCATACACATAGGAAAACCAGACCTAAGCCAAAACTAAATCAAAATGGCATTACCATTTTGTGGTAAGGCTCATGGGATTAGCAGAGCCATTTGTGAAAGTAGTACAATCTTTAGTGTGAAAATTTAGACCATATGGTGAAAGCTCAATATACTGTAAGGTTGTGAAACTCACTATTTTAAACAATGGAATTGAGATGAAGGGTACAATGGAGAATGAAACAACGATTAATATTTAATGTGAGTTGTTTAAATTTGACGATGGCAATTAGTTGGATTTTGAAGTTAAACAGGAGAATGGCCACAGCTTCTGTGACAATATCAGGCGGAAAACTTATTCTGTATTCCTGGAGTCTAGGTGTAGACTTAGTTGAAAAGTTATTCCAACACTCCAAGGATTTTCTGACTGTATCTATTAGACTTCTCCAACCAGGTATTCACTAGAGATGCTGGACTATGTCTCTTATAATTTCAAGTCAGCATAGCCAAGACCTGGCAAGGTGGACATTATGGAAGGCACTACATTTGGGAAGCCTCCTATATGAGTTTTATGGAAGATGATGAATCAACAAAAGGGAAAGAGAAGGAAAAGGAAAATTTAGGACAATGTACTACAGCTATATGTGTATTAGAGGAATGTACTTTTAGATCAAGAATCTAATCTTCTGATGCCAAATGTCCTAGAAAAAGGATCCATATTCGGAGTGAATAACTAACATTAACTGAGATAATAATACAGTTGCATTCTTGTTATACCTGACATTTTAGGGTTTAAGTCACAGATTTTTAAAGTGACATAAATTTAATTATGTCTCTGAGAAATGGCAAAGTTTATGTATTTTTAAATTTGTAAATTCTATAAATTTTATTTTCCTGCTGTTTTTTTTTTTAAAAAACTGGGCTTTCATTTTATCCAATGATAGAATGTTGGGCAGATTAAAATATAATAAATACATAAGTATCAGAAAATCATTTTAAGGATTACATTCTACATATGTATATTTTCTTAAATTTGAGAGACAGATGAAGCCTGACTTTTTGCTGAGCTGCATGTGGTTCCTCTAAAATTATGTACCATTAAAGGATAGGTCTTGGGAAATGTTATTCATGCCTAGAAGAAAAATATAGTTTGGGATGGAAATGTGTAGGAAGTGAGATATTTTAATCTGAAAGTTTTCCCTTTATGTTGAATTTTATTTAAAAAAACCTCAATGGGCTGATATATACACAGAAAAAAAAATAGAACTTATTTTTAAGCAACATCAACCATCTTACTCTAATTACAGAGCAAAGTGCCATATGCTGATACACTTATTCATATCTTCCAATATCAATATTTTCAAAAAATGATTTATATTTTTCGGTTTGTGTTTGATATAGAAAGTGTTAGAGATCTATTTATATGGAAGATCATTCTGTTGACATCAACAGGATTATAATGTTAAGATATTTTTCCCTCAAATATTATAAAAATGTAACAAAAAATTATTGCATAGCAGTATATTTTGACTGTTAAATCAGATGTGATAATGACCTGATAATTTTTGACCTGATAATTCTAGTATCTGTATATTATTCAAGTGTAGAATCAGAGATTTGTGGGAAATATATATTTTCATTGTTTGATTATGTTCCATTCCTGAATTTCAGGAATTAATTGAAGTTCATTAAACTTATATTAGGAATTAGCATGCATCCATTTTCATAAACTGAAAAACAAAAAGTTCAAGTAATTTACTTTTGAACCTGGCTTTCAGGCAAGGTCATCCATAATGTTATTTGAAAATGTAAAGAGGATAACTGCAATTTCACAATTGAATCTAGTCCTTTTTTATGTTCATGCAAGAGAGGAATATGGTTTGATAGATGGTTACAGTTGCCATCTTAACTTTTTTGACCAGATACCGTGCATTCATAAATTCATATATTGAACAGTAATCGGATTCTGACATAACAGCTTTTGGTGAAAGTTTACACTGGAACCTTCTTCCTCCATAGCATCTTCCAGATTCATTAGATTTCTACTCTCTAACAGACAGGTTTTAGCCTTGTTGGAAGACAGCAGATAGAAAGCTATTGCCATGTAATAATGCAGAATCCAGCAGAAGCCTTTATTTTCCTGAAGTGTTTTAATGTCAAATCCCTCTTGCATTAAAAATAAGCACCACCACTAATGACATAATTTGCCAGCAAACCATTGTATTTTTGACATGTTTACAAGGTACTGCATCACAATTTATAAGAATTTGAAGGCATGTAAACCAAGTGATCTTAAGTAATGTACAATAGAGAGAAATGCCAAGATTTTGACATCCAAAGCTCTTGACGAGACTAATAAAATACTTTAATTGGGCTGGCAGCCTAGTCTTATTTAAATTAATTGAGGTTGCAATCCAATGAAAGCATATTTGAAAAAGAGCCCACTGACTAGACATTTTTCTGCATAAATATGTGTAGGTTTACACTATGAACTATAGTTAGAGCAATGTTTATATTTGACTTGTAATATATTTTGATTTGTGTTTCTTACATACTGTGATGTTGTGTAAACATTGAACAGTCTCTTCCCCAAAATGAAAATTAAATACTGAGGTTTTGATCCCACCTTAGGTGAACATCTGGATAATAATCAACCCTGGATTTAAGATCCTAGTCTAAGTTGGGAATATGTGTGACTTGAGTATCATAGAATCCACAGCCCACGTTCTTCTTTATTGCCAGTTTTATAGGCATATTTTCCACAAGTTGATGACACCTCTCTTATTTAAACTTATGGGGCGCTGTAATAGCTTTTATCTGCACAGCCTGTTAAAAAGTAAAGATCAATTTATTTCTCTGAAAGTAGTAAACTTTTGCTATAACCTTTGCCCACAAATGGTTGCTGATAGTTCTTACTGTTAGGGGATAATTTTTATGTTATTCATTTTATTGATTGTATTTAATCAGTCAGTGACTGAAATAAAGTTCTTTCTTTAAAAGTTTTGCTTGTATATACTGTACACTCATTGTTAAGTATTTTGTTTCTAATAGGACTCTACTCAAAGTCTTTTTCTTGCTTTGTTCCACATATTTTAGTTAGTTTGAATGCCCAAACTCAAGTCTATATTTCAGCTTTGTGTGGGGTCACAGATATCTTGTTCCTATTCCTCAGCATTCTCTATAGTTTATGGATCCTATTCATTTCCTTGGCTTTTTTTTAGCATAAACCATTAAACTTTGCTTTCTGTGAGCAGTATGGATCACCTTTTTATTTTAGAATAACATTTAAGCACAGTATATATTTAGCATAATATGTAGATGAACTTTTAAGGTGATTGCAATTTGAAGCAAGTGCACTTTATTATTATTATTATTATTATTATTATTATTATTATTATTATTATTATTATTATTATTATTATTATTATTATTATGCCTTTTCTTGACAATCTCATCAACACGACACAGGGCCAAAGTGTTAAGCCCTGTTTCCTAAAGTCTGTTCTCCTGAGCTACCATAGCTGAAATTGCTGCAGAGTTAGTGAGTTCTTAATAACATGGGGAATATGAAACTGAAGAAGTATCTGCTACCTGTTGAAAAAGAGGAGGAGGTTGAGAGTGTAATTTCTTTTTCATCATCACAATTCCTGTTCATTTTCCTAACTTAGATTTCAACCTTTCAACCACTGAAAGACATAATAGAAAACAAATTGGTTTTGACTGATGCAATAATCTTGAATAACTATTAAAATTATTTTTATCTTGCTGGACCTTGATCAGAGAGAAATTCTTAATTCTCTCCCCAAACCCCTGTAAAACTATGAGATGTTCCATACCAAAAGCATCTGTAACACTTCCCTCATCCTTAGAAACAATCCTGGAAAGGCCATAATTAACTGCAGATAGATTTTCAAATGCTAAGCTGTAGAGCATCATCCAGCTATCATTAATGATACTACTATATCAGCAAAATGGTTGGATGATGCTAGAAAACACTATTAATCATTTTGAGCAAATTACCGAAGCTGACAAAATCTCCCCTCCCTGTCCAATGAGAAGTACAAAAGTTGGCTGCAAATCACATTATAACTGTTGCTGGTCCATAGTTGCTTTTCAGTTTATTTTAGAAAGACCTGATTGCTGCTGTGCAGGAGGTGACAAAGCTGCCCCTATGTCTCTTAGAACCCTCAGGGAAATAGTGACTTGGGGCTATGGAAGCTTTGCAGTAGTGCAGATTAAGAAGAATGTAGAATTAGTAGTAGAGAAGACAGAAATCACCCCAAGAGCCTGAAAAAGTTGACTTCTGTCACGATCCCACACAGTGAGGTGAACAATATTGCCTGTGCAATATTAAAATTGATCACTTTGCACCTTCCATTCTAATGATAATGACAGCACTTTACTCCAGTCTTGAGCCCCATATATTGTATAATGTAACTATTAACAATTATAATATACTTATAACAATTTCACTCTGTATTGTTGATTGAGATATTTTAAGCTTCCAGTTTTAAGAGGGGGGGGGGGTAGAATCCAAATAATAGCACGATAGCATGTGTTTGGACTAAAGAGAACATAATGAGTGTGTTTAAATAATAAATTTAATGTTAATATATTTTCCTATGTTGTAGTTGTGGCTTTTAAAAGTCAGATATATAAGATTTAACAGTTACTGAATGGGCAATGGATTATTTTAGCTGATGATTTAATAGGTGATAAATGTACTTAGGAACCACATTGGCTCTCCTGTAAGCTGAATAACTAATATATATTTTATATAAGAGCATATAAAAAGACAAATTTATAAAAAGGACAAATAGCATTTGTCCTTTTTCACAATCCTTGAATTTTCTTAATTATTATGTATTAATTCCTTTTTAACCAAATATTAAATGATAGAAAAGCCAGAAATTGTGTAGGTTAGCTAGATGAGCTGTCTTCATAAAAGCTATGTGGGAAACCAGGAATGAGGAAAAGAGACAATTTATTCCCCAATGAAGGTTTCATGGCTCTTCATGATGTGAGCCACAGGATTTCCTCAGACTTCTTTTGGTTAGGAGAGAGACACCACCTCTGAGTTTGGGGAGTTTATGCTTGTTGGATCAAGTGAACAGTTTTATTTAGCTTTGGGGGTTGCATGTATTGTAAAATACAGTATTTAACTGACTTTCATTTTCTATCAAAATGATTCATCATCTTTTCCTTGAATTCCAAAATCTACAAAGAAGATAAATCTATCAAAGTATATAAATTACATTCAGGGTTATCTCTGTATTTCCATAATTTTTCCAGGTATCATAATTACCATTGAAAAGAATAAAATGTAGGATACCACGAAGCAAATCTTACACAGTGTAAATCAAGCTCCCTGATTTAGTTCTAGCAGCTCCAATTAACTGAAATGGAAGCTCATAAGCTTTCTATGTCTGTTGAACTGTGCAGAGTGCAGAGTCTATGTGCAGAATGCTCAGAATTGTAATTCAGCAACATTTTAACTCCTGAGTGCTGAATTTAGGGATCAGGGCCAAATGACATGTTATCTTAAATAACATGATGCTTTTAAAAATAGAGGTAGAAATAGCTGCTTCAGAAGGTGTAAATAAGCACCCAATGCAAACAGAAAGAAGGGCTTGCCTTTTTTTCTAGTAGAAATCACCCCCATCTAAGGAATATTTAGCACAGCAGTAGTAATATATGCACTGATTATACTGTAATATATTATTGCTTGTGCAGCATTTTAGAATGTGGATGTAGACAATTTTTTACATTATTGTGTGGCTGGCGTAGAGGGAAGGCACATTCCTTATTTTCCTGAAGCTACTAAGGTTATAATAAGAAACTGTCAGGGTTCCAAGTAACACCCCCAACATAATCAAAACTCTGAGGCAGATCTCTTCCTCAAAGCATAAATTTATTAGAGATGTCATTTTGGCACATCTGGGGAAAACCCAATTGAAAATCCCCACCCATAGTAAAACCCAAAGTTTCTTCCCCTGCATCCACATCTGCATCACATGGTCCAATCAAATCAGTGTCCCAACTTCAGCCACCTTCTATCACACCTTCCCAGGTGCAGGCTGGATGTCCTTGGCTTCCAAGGGAAAGAATGTTATGATTATACATCCCACACTACCTACACCTCCCCCCTTTCATTCCCACAGTTTGCTGAACCACCACTGTGGCATATAGGGCTGACAGAAATATGTGGTCCTTTGATAAGTTTTTTTTTAAGTCTAGCTTGTCAATAAGCCATTGGCTATTGTAACAGGACATTACAATAACCACAATATAACTGATGAGTTCAGATTAAGAAAGATAACAAAACACTTCTTAGATTTTTCTATGTCTCACTATACACAATGGTGGTTATTTCATGACAAAACAGGTTTTTTATTATAGGATTGGATAAGGGAAATACTTTGATGGCAGCAAATATGTGTAAATGAAATATCTTCAAAATATGTCAGAAGATATTTGAGTTCTACTGAGTTATCTTCTAAGTATTTTGCAAAAAAACTGTGGAGTTCAAGAATCACTAAACTACGAAGTAGATTTGCAGAAAGAGAATAGGACTCCAGATATGAAGGGAATAGTAGATTCCAAATGGTTTTTAATTCCTTAGAAAAATGTACTTTAGAAAGACACATATCACTGCAATGGAAGTTTCTGTCTAACCTTGTAATATTTCAATGATAATTACATCAGGACCCTATTTATTTATTTATTTGATTTGTCAATTGCTTACAAGATAATAGATATAAGTATAAACATGAATAAGAATACAGGAAATATGTAGGAATTAATGGGGATAATAGGACAGGGACGGTAGGAACAATGGTGCACTTATGCACGCCCCTTCTAGACCTCTTAGGAATGGGGTGAGGTCAATAGTGGTTAGTTTGAGGTTAAAGGAGTGGGGGTTAGAGAATGTAACAACAGAGTCAGGTAGTGCATTCCAGGCATTGACCACTCTGTTGCTGAAGTTGTACTTTCTGCAATCAAGTTTGAAGTGGTTTACATTGAGTTTGTATCTGTTGTGTGCTCTTGTATTGTTGTGGTTGAAGCTGAAGTAGTCATTGACTGGTAGGACATTGTAGCAGATAATTTTGTGTGCTATGCTTAAGTCTAACCATAGGTGGCGTAGTTCAAGGTTGTCCAAGACCAAAATCTCAAGCCTGGTGATATAGGGTATTCTGTTGTGAGCAATTCTGTTCTCGTGAAATACTTCTGGACTCACTCGATTGTATTAATGTCTGATATGCAGTGCAGATTCCAGACTGATGAGCTGTATTCGAGTATTGGTCTGGCAAAAGTTTTGTACGCTCTAGTTAGCAATTCGATATTTCCAGAGGAGAAGCTTCATAAGATTAGATTTACAACTCTTAATGCCTTTTTGGCAATAGTGTTACTGTGAGCTCTGGCGCTTAGATCATTTGATATGAGAACTTCAAGGTCCTTGACAGAGTGAGGATCATCAACGAGGTCATATCCGCCTAGTTTGCATTGGTGTACTGATTTTTTTTACCAATGTGTAGGACAGAGCATTTGTTGGCCAAGATTTGGAGTTGCCAGATGTTTAACCATTCAGACACATAATCAAGATCGCTTTTAAGGATATTGTTGTTGGTGTTAAATAGTTTTATGTCATCCGCAAAGAGAATACAGTTGCTTACAAGGTGATTGCAATGGTCATTTATATAGAGTATAAAGAGTGTGGGTCCTAGAACACTGCCTTGGGGGACATCACTGTTAACTGGAGCATGATATAGTGCTCCCTATTTTTACTATTTGTTGCCTTTTTGAAAGGAGTGCGGTAATCCACTTATGGAGGGATCCAGAAATGCCATAAGAATTTAGTTTTAACAGTAGTTTGTCGTGTACCACTGAATCAAAAGCTTTGCAGAAGTCTATGTAAATTGCATCTATAGCTTTACCCTGGTCAAGTAGAGTAGTCTATATGTTTTTCCAGTATAGGAGTTGTAGATTGCAGGACAATTTTTTTCCTGAAACCAAATTGTTTTTTGGAGAGAAGGTTGTTTGACTCTAAGTGGAGGGTGATGAATTGGTTAATGATTGATTCCATGACTTTGCACATGACACAACACAGTGAGATTGGTCTGTAGTTTTCAACCAGGCTGGGGTCACCTTTTTTGAAGATAGGGATGACTGTAGCTAAGGACCATAGGTTTGGTAACGAGCTGGTTCTGAATGATATCTCATATATAATGCATAGGGGTTCCGCTATGGCAGAGGAGAGCTTTTTTAAGAAGTATGCACATAATCCATCAGGGCCAATAGAAAGGGATGGTTTTAGGTTTTGTAGTGCCTTTTCTACATTATCTTCTGTAAAGTCAATATGTAGTAGATCACTACAGTTAGTTGTGGTAACGACTAGGAAATGTGGGGCATGAACCATTGCTGTTTACAAAGACTGAACTGAAGAATGTGTTGAAGAGGTTGGCCTTAACAGCTTTATCGTTGCAGTCTTTTCCATTTGGTCCTTTTAGGGGTGGGATGGTTCTTGATTCTTTAAGTTTGGTGTTAACAAAATTGTAGAAGACGTGGGTGGATTTTGTACACAGGAGGTTTTCCTCTTGCTTGCAGTGGTAATTTATGCATTCTGTCTTTATCTGTTGGCATAGGGTGTTGTATTGGTTTTTAAAGTTTGCTACCTAGCTAGTTTTGTTTTTACGCCATAGTGATCTCTTTTTTTTATTGAAGTTTCCTTATTGTTATGGGTAATTTGCTTATTTTGTTTTGGAGGGTTACTAATGGTACATATAGTTTAATGACTTTTTCAAGTTCAAACAAGAATGCATTACAATGGTCTTCTGTAGTATTACAGCTAGAGAACAGAATGTTCCAATCAAGAGATAATAGGACAGAATCTATGAGATCATAGTTGGCTTTTTTGAAGTTGTATTTTGGGGATCCATCATTATGATCTTCTTTGTGATGGTGTAAATTGAGACAAAAGTCGATCATACTATGGTCACTGTTTGAAAAGGGTTCTTGTATTTGTAGGCCATATATTGAGTTTGAGCTGTTGCAGAAGATAAGGTGGAGGCGGTTATTGAGTCTAGTGTTACTAGTTACTAATTGATCCAGTCCCAGTGTAGTAATGGCATTGTACAGGGTTGCATGTATGGGTTCGGATGTACATTCATTTAGTGTCCAATTTATAAGAGGTAGATTGAAGTCACCAAGGAAAATAAGAGGGTGAGGGCAAGAGGCAGCCCACGTTAACAGCAGTGATGGGATTCAAATATTGTTGCCACCAGTTCGGTGGGCGTGGCTTGGTGGGTGTGCTTTGCGCACATTCACACACTTTGCGTGCATGTGCGTGCCAAATGAGCACTATGCGCAGGGGCAGAGGCATTTGTACAGGTGCAGAGGCATTTGCGCAGCCGCAGAGGTGTTCTAACTCGCCTCCTGCAAGCCTGCACGATCCCAGTCGCTTCAGCAGCTGCCGTGCGGCACTATTCTGTACCGTGCAATGCAGCTGTGCTTCAAATTTAGCAGATAAAAGTGAATATGGAAACCCGGGTGGGCGGGTGGGCCCAACAGCAAAGCGGCGGAGAGAACTGATTTGGTCTCCGCTGCTCATCACTCTTACCGGCTCACTAGAACCGGGCCGAACCGGTTGAATACCATCACTGGTATTAGTGAAGTTAGCTTGTTTGCATGAACTATGTCCTAATCTGGGGCTCTGTAGCATAGTAAAAAGCGGATTGTGGCATGTGAGGACAGTTCACGACGATGGTCTATGGAGAGCAAGTTCCTGTGTAATTTGAATCTTTTTTAGATTTAGGGATTTTTTGCAGAAGATAGCAACTCCACCTCCTCTACGGATTTCGTGATCTGACCGATAAACGTGATATTCGCTGACTGTGATAGTGGAGTCTGGAAAAGATGCATTTAACCATGTCTCACAGACAAATATAATGTCGAATGTGGTCGTTCCTAATAAGATGAGGAATTCATGCATTTTGTTTGTGAGGCTTCTTGCGTTGTGTAGTTTGCATTTTAGATATGTAGTAGTGGGTTTGGAGGAAGTAAGGGACATGCATGCCTAATGTTGGATGTTGGGGTAATGGTTAATGGGATGTAAGTTGAAGGATTTTATGTGCCCCAAGTCTTAAAAATTACAAAATGCTCTCAGAGAAGGGTCAAGGCATTACTGATCATCCATCCTTCTTGTCAAGAGCAGAAACATGCATCTTAGTTTTCTTAATCTTTGTGCTCTCCAAAACCCATCACTCTAAATACGAAAAGAAGTGATTATGATTGCTGCTTCTGTTTTCTTTCTTCATGTATTCATCTGAATTTTAACTCTAGCACAATGTCTATGGAAATTCTTAGTCAGCCAGGTCATGGCTGACAGGTCAAGCTTCTTGGATGAGAAGCAAAATGTCTTCAAAAAACCCCCAGAAAGTCCAGTTGCCTCTTGAAAAAACACCTTTGGGACAACTCAGCACAATCTATGTTTTTACATATTATTAAAATATACACACATTGACATACAGCACATGCATAATCCTAGTCTTGTAACTAATAGAGCTATTATCACATTTGCTTTGAGGGCTAGGCATAATATAATCTAATAAATTGAACCATGTTTTAGAAATGTAGCTCTATTTATCTACATCTGATTTTCTTGAAAATGTTCCATACTGTTTTCAAAGGTGGCACATCAACTTTGATCCTTATCAAGAGGGAAAATGTATTGGTATTATTTTTCTTGATTAGATTTAATTCTTATTAAGCTGATTATGATTTCCCAGGTTATCATACCAATTTCATTTGATGTATGGCTGAATGTTCACCAAATCTCTATGGAATTGCATATTAATTAAATCCTTATTAATTGTTTATTATTGCATACTGATTGATTGACACAAAAGCTAGGCATATTAATTATAATGATCCAATTGTCAAAAAAAATATTTGGGATAAAAAGTATAAATGTCTCAAGAAATGATTTATAAAGTGCAAGGTTTCTACATTTATCCAAGTGATAAATTTGAATTTGTAGGGAGCAATTCATTTAGGCTACAAAAATCTAAGGGACATGTGACCTTTTAGTCTTTTTAATTTTGTTTTTAAAGTATTTTAGCTTAAAACAGAGGTGATATTCAGCAGGTTCTGACCAGTTCTGGAGAACCAGTAGCGGAAATTTTGTGTAGTTCAGAGAACTGGCAAATACCATTCCAGACTGGAGATTTTACAGTATCCTTCCCCTGCCATGCCCACCAAGCCTTGCCCACAGAACCAGTCGTAAAAAATTTTTTGTATCCCACCACTGGCTTAAAAGTCCTTAAATATTTTAATTAAAATGCAGAGTACAATTTCAACTGAAATGGACATTCTTACAGGTTTAATTTTTACATTTATATATCTACAGAAATAAAATTTTATTGCTATTACAGTTTCTTATGCGTCTTATGTTGTAAAAATTTGAGATTGTAAACAACATGTATAATGAGTTGGGGAGCCAGTTTGATATAGTGGTTAAGGCACAGTCTAGAAACTCAAACTATAAACTGGGAGAACATAGTTTCTAGTTCCACCTTGGGCCAATGATTCTCTCTCTGCCCTAGGGAGGAGGCAATGGCAAACTACTTTCAAAAACCTTGGCAAAAAGACTACAAGAATTTTGTTGCCAGGTATCAAAATCTCACTTGAAGGCACCAAATAATAGTAGTTAAATGTCATTTGGGAACAACCCATGTTATCTCATCTTCAATCTCATTTTGCAAATGTAAATGGAAAATGTAAGATTCTCTATTTTCTCATGGAAAGGGGACTGAACATTAAAGAAATCACTGATAGCAAAACACAGTAATATAAACTTAAATGAATGGCTACTAAAAGATTGATATTGGGAGATTGAATAATCAGAAACAACCTTCAGAAAATAGCTTCTTTCCCCTTTAAAGAACGTTTAAGACTTTTCAGGGTGCATTTGTAAAATTCAATGGCTGCTTTTAAAACAGCTAGTTAATAAGGCTGGATACTCTCAGTCTCAGAGAATAGATTGAACTACTCCAGATTTCCCAGCCTGATGTTCTCAGATGGATCGGAGTACAATTCCTATCTTCACGAAGGAGTATTGTCATTAACTGTGCTGATTGATGACAGGAGAGTCCAATACATCTGGAAAGTTGGGAAAGACTGGGCTAGGCTGTTTCTTTGTCATATCCACACAGGACATGAACTTTGTATTTTTATACTTTTATACTTTCTTATATCACCCCTTCCTCCCTCCCTCCCTTCCCATCCATACAGCTGTGAAGACAAACACAAGAATAAAAATGTTGAGCCTAATTTTAGAGACTTGTGGTTCCATTTTTATTTTCAGCAAGCAAAGTATATACTTAGCATTTTCTGTGTTCCTAAATATTCCAGATGTCTTCAGCATCTCCTTGTTTCTGGAGCTTAGACTATAATCCTTTCTGAAATGCACTAGTGTACTGTTGAAATGGTATAATTAGAGTCTCTGTGTTTGTCAAGTCATAAATTTTTTTTGGGGGGGGGGGGAAGCCACAACCCTAAGTTTGAGGTTTTCTAAAAAATGTAGGTCCTACTTTAGCAATTCATCACTGAACAAAACAAGGGTCATGGGAACTTGCTTGAAAGGGGCACGGACTTATAGTCCATTTATCTCAGTATAATCTACATTAACTATTCTTTAAGGGATCAAAAAGGCAATTTTTCCTTCCTTCCTTCCTTCCTTCCTCCCTCCCAGAGGCAAATTTTGACTCTTAAGATCCTGGCACCAAATTATGGACCCTTCTGAATGCAGTAGTGTTCTACACTTGAGTCCAGACTCAGAAAAATCTGCCCAACCTTTTCTTAGATTGAATCTTTTATGGAATTTGATGCCAAGCCTTATTACAGACAAAGTAAAAAGTCATTTCATCTAGATCAATTGCATTCACAATGTGCTTGCATTTGATCTATGTAGGATAGATAATAAAATGCAAAGTTGCTTACTATTAAAAAGATAACATTTTTAAGCAGAGAAAGACTTCCAGTGACTTTGTAGATTTGTTTTTCTTCATAATGTTATATAAAGTTTGCTGTTTGCTTTTTTGAGATGGCTCAACTTTTCAAGCTAATATAGTGTTCTGATAATCCCGGACTGCTCCTCAACTGGTTTAGCCAGTCTTGACCCTCCTTAACTTCTGAGCTACAACAAGATTGACCATGTGCTGCCAAAGATATTCAAAATGTTTTAACATCAAAAGCAGGACCATTTCAATTGCTGTTATTTTTAAGTCTTCTCTTGAATTCAGAAAAAGGGTTTGTTTTGCAGCTTCCAAATAATATTCTTGGTTTTTTTTTCATACTTTCAAATTTATCAACAAAACGATATACCTAGGACAAAGCAGCAGACAATATGCAATGTATGTCTCAGTAGGGAGCTGTTCTGGATCTCAGTTCAGCTTTTTTTTAAAAAAAAAAACAAGTTTTATTTTCAAGACAAACAATACATAAATACACATAAACACAAAACATAAAAGCATAAAAAATCTCTTTTCTGAAAGTTGCTTAGTCCCGGGTTAAAACTCTTGGTACAGACACAAGTTCAGTTTCATATTCATTTTACATACCATTTCATATCTTATTAACATTTTCAATTTTCTATATAACTTCTCCTCTCCTTTAAATTTTCTCAATTTTTTTTCCTCCTCTCAATTCATATCGTAATATTTATTATTCTTTGTCTGTTCTATTCCAGCCAATCATTTATTTTTCTTCTTTAAAAAAAAAGAAGAAATACTTCTCCTGTACACTATATGGAGTATGATGCCTTTATCTTTTTCCCTTATATTTATAGTACCTAATATAAAATACATAACATACATTGGGATTCTGTCTGGTACATTCTAAAATTATACTATATTATCAAAAATAATACAAATCTATTCATTAATATTGATATTCATTCATATCTTAGACGTTTAACTCATTACTTTTCAATTAAATCACATACTTTTATGAGAGCCCTATTTTCCATAATTATCCCCCCCCCATCACATATTATAGCTCATTATTTCATTGAAATGTTCCTCCTTCTTCTACTTCAAATCTCATTTCACAATTTTTTTTGCTAGTATACCATGTTCTAATCATTAATTTTAACAATCATTTATATCTTAAACATTTTATCCATTTCAATTGAATATCATGCCTTTGTGGGAACACTTATGCTTTCCACGATTATTACCCCCCACATCACAATCTTGAATCATATTTCATTACAGTACTCTCTTTTTCTTAACAAAAATTTCACTTATTTATGTTAGATATTTTATCACATTTTAAGCTACATATTATTTCTAATTTTCTATAATTACTTCTAAATACAGATATAAAAATGCAATCTTATGTACCTTTCTAGAATCCCATTAACAATAAGATCTATCCATTATCTCTGAAAAACTTTTGCTTCTTAATATCTTGCTCCCCACCATTAGAGCTTCTCATCCCTTCCTTTCTCCCTTGCTTCTTCTTCTCCTTGTCCTCTTTAACCCCTTGTCTCTCCACCTCCCTTTTATTCTGCTTTCCCCCTTTCTGTTGTTTCTTAACATAATGTCCCTTTTTCACCTTATTCTTCTCTTTTTGGGCTGTTTTTTCAGATCTTAAAGACCTCTTTTCCTTTTTCTCTTGCTTTTTCCCATCTCCAATCAAAGTCCTTTTTTCATCAAAGATGGCTTCTTCTTCTTCTTTGTCCCCATCATCCTCATTCTGCTTCGCATAAATATAAACTGCCATTTCTAAGTATTGAAATATAGTGCCAAGTCCATCTTACCCTCCTTGTTTTTCTCTTTCATATTTTTGATATATAAGTTCCAATCCATCCACAGGTGATGCCATTGTGTAGAGAAAAAGTTTTTCCAAACAACCACCCAGATGATTTAATCAGAAATAATTTCCAAAGGTTCCAAAATCACCAAACAATCCAAACAGACTGTTTCTTTTAAATACCTTCTTCTTCTTCACTTTTTCTTTCTGAGGTTAAAGTAATCACAAATCCTTTTCAAATATATTTTTTGGAAGTTTTTAAACTCTTTGCAATTCTAGGCAATCTTCTCCTTATTTTCAAATTTTGCTCTGATTTTTTTTTTCACTCTCCCTTCCCACTCACAGCCAAAAAGATTTTTTTTTCCCGCTGTCACTTTAGGAAGGAGAGTAGAACAAAGAAAAAAAAAACTTTCCCCTTTAGGGTATTCGCAGCTTGTGGCTCTCACAAGGAACAATATATCCTTAACAGCTTTCAAGGTTCCAAATCACTTTCTCCCGTCTTGTCCTGGTTAAAAGCACCTTTCACTTTCTCCAGCTTTCTCCCTCCTGCACTTGCTTACCCGGCTGCAGCTTTCTTCGTGGCGGCCATTACTGACCGCCGTTCCTCTGCCTCGGGAAAAGGGAGGTTAACCGGCTGGGGAGGGGGTTTGCGGCACCTCCAAACCCCTTGCCGGATCCCCCTATCTTCAGCTGCCTCTACGGGGCAGCTATATCCCCCAGATCCAAATGGATCGGGGGAAACCTTGGCGGCGAACGCAGCAGGGATCGCGTGGTTGCAAATCCCTGCCGCCGCCGAAGGCTAGCAAACCGGAAATCTCAGTTCAGCTTTTGTAGAAAAAGGTGCTGGCAGAAGCCTGGTAGTACAGTCAAAGTACTCACAGTTTTGTGAAGGATTTATAATGCAAGCTGGGTGTGGTAAATGCAAATCACTAGTACAATAATACAAGGTTAGTTTGGTTAATTGAGGTTGAACCTTCAAGGTATATTTGAAAATGCATTGATTGTATTGGCTTTGGACTGTTCTGTTGAACTTTGATTGGTGTGTGCACCTTTTGTATATGTTGATATGCCTGTCACTATAATCTTAATAATAATCTTAATATTATTGGTGCAGTTTATCAGCACCTATAGACTCTCCCTTTTTGCATCTATTAACCACATAGCCAATGAGAGAGACGCAGTTACTTCTGGTGAACTTGTGACCATTAGGTAGTTATAAATAAACACACTTTTACAACATGATAAATCTATTTGCTTGAACTTGCTTAATAGGAGACATGACACAGCCTATAGAAAGCTGTGTTTAACTAACGTAGTTGAAAATATTTCTGAAAACCTTGTAGGAATAAAAAGAAGGATAACTTGTGCTTGCCTGTTTGATTTGTATATTTTAGGCTAGAGAAGAGCTAATAGAAAAGAATATGATGAGATTAGCTTTTTATTCTGCTAATTAGTTGCCTTAGTACCACAGATTTTATTTAAGGAAAGAAAAATTTGGGGAAAGTAACTGACTTTAGCTGATTTTTCAGCTGCTCTCCCTTTTCCTAAGCAATCACAGCAAAGATAGATATGTTATATTTTAACTGCTCTCGTGGTGGGGGCGTTGTTTTCAAAAAATGTTGTAATAATAATACATTTGAATAATTTTTCTGCATGTTTTGAGGGTTTTTCTAGTGACATCTGGAGAAATTTTGCCCCATTAAGATATTGAGGTTAAAATTTCACATGCCAAAGGTGAAGAAAATGGGCATTTTACATAAAGTCTTTCAATAAACCCTGGAAGTGAGGTTTGACACAGGGGTGGGATTCAAATTTTTAACAACCGGTTCTTTGGGCATGACTTAGATGGTGGACATGGCTTGATGGTCATGTGACTGGGTGGACATGGCTTGGTGGTCATGTTATTCACATCAAGGCACAAGGCACACATCTCATGACTGTGGGGATGCTGCAACAGTCGTAAGTGTGAAAAATGGTCATAAGTCACTTTTTTCAGTGCCATTGTAACTTTGAATGGTCACTCCACACAAGCAAAGTACCAGCAAAGGAGGGGAAAAAAAACTCCAGAGACGTTCCTGAGACAGGAAGTCTATTTCTGCCAAGTATGTAATAAGGGTTAATGGAGAGGCAGTTTCTGTAAGCAACATCAGAATGTTTCCTTCCTGCCTTCCTTACAGGATTAGGCCAATAATTTATTCTAACAACCGGTTCTCCGAACTGCTTAGAATGTTAACAACCGGTTCTAGCGAATAGGTGTGAACTGGTAGAATCCCACCCCTGTTTTGACATGAATTGGCCATCTTGTGAATAAATTATAAAGAGAAATTCAGTGTTTTGTTCCAAAGTTGTATATTTTGCTTTTAAGGTAAAATAATGTGCACCAGTGGTGGGATTCAATTTTTTTTTACTACCGGTTCTGTGGGCGTGGCTTGGTGGGCATCGTGTGGCTTGGTGGGCATGGCAGGGGAAGGATACTGCAAAATCCCCATTCTCTTCCCACCCCATTAACCTGCTTTCCAGCTCCGTTCTCCTGTGCAGGGCAACAAAAGAAGATCCAGCCAATCCGCTGGGATGCGGGAGGCAGCGAATAGATGGGGGTGGGGCCAGTCAAGAGATGGTATTTGCCTCTGAACTACTCAAGTCGTTCTCTGAACTACTCAAAATTTCTGCTACTGGTTCTCCAGAAGTGGTCAGAACCTGCTGAATACCACCTCTGATGTGCACCACATATTCAGGATTCAAATCTTACTAAATAATTGTTTTCCAGCTTTTCCTGCATCTTTTTCCACCTTCTTCTTTGCCTGTTTTCTGTGACCATTTTACTCCTATGAATAGAATGAATGAGCTGGAAGGGACCTTGGAGGTCTTCCAGTCCACCCCCCTGCTCAAGCAGGAGAACATATACTATTTCAGATAAGTGACTGTCTGACTCTTCTTAAAAACACCCAGTGATGGAGTGCCATGATTTCTGGAGGCAAGCTGTCCCACTGGTTAATTGTCCTCACTGTTAGGAAGTTTCTCCTTAATTCCAAGTTGCTTCTTCCTTTGATTAGTTTCCAACCATTGTTTCTTGTCCTGCCCTCAGATGCTTTGTAGAATAATTTGACCCCCTCTTCTTTGTGGCAGCCGCTCAAGTATTGGAATACTGCTATCATGTCATCCCTAATTCTTCTTTTCTTTAGACTAGCCAAACCCAAATCCTGCAACTATTGTTCATATGTTTTGTCTCCAGGCCTTTGATCATCTTAGTTGCTCTTCTCTGAACTTTTTCCAAAATCTCAACTTTTTTCTTGAGGTATAGTGACCAAACAGACAGTAAGCAGCAGGTGAAGCTAGGCAAAACCACATCTGATACCTGTACAATTAGCACAGGAGCCCCCCAGAGCTGTGTGCTCTCTCCTCTTCTCACTATATACCAATGACTGCATCTCAAAAGATCCTCCTGTTAAAGTACTGAAGTTTGCAAATGATGTAATTGATCTCATTCAAGACAAAGATGAATCCGCATACAAATGGAGGTTGAACAACTAGCCATGTGGTGCAACCAGAACAATCTTGAACTAAATACACTCAAAACCGTAGAAATGGTTGTAGATTTTAGGAGAAACCCTCCTATACTACCACCTCTTACAATACTAGACAACACAGTATGAACAGTAGAGACCTTCAAGTGTCCAGGTTTTATCATATCTCAAGATTTAAAATGGACACCTAACATCAAAAACATCATCAAAAAAGCGCAACAAGGGTTTTCTGTGCCAACTCAGAAAGCTCAATCTGCCCAAAGAGCTGCTGATTCAGTTCTACAGAGGAATTATTGAGTCTGTCATCTGCATCTTTATAACTGTCTGGTTTTGCTCTGCAATGAAACAAGACAGACACAGACTTCAACTGATAATTAGAACTGCAGAAAAAACAATTGCTACCAACCTGCCTTCCATTGAGGACCCGTACACTGCATTAATCAAAAAAAGGGCTGTGAAAATATCTACAGACCCCTCACATCCTGGACATAAATTATTTCAACTTCTACCCTCAAAATGACACTATAGGGCACTGCATACCAGAACAACTAGACACAAGGACAGTTTTCCCCCCCGAATGCCATCACTCTGCTGAACAATTAATTCCCACCACACTGTCAAACTACTTAGTAAGACTGTATTACTATTCTTCTTCTCATCCTTCCTATTACCTGTCTCTTCCCACTTATGACTATAACTGTGTTGCTTGTATCTTTACAATTTATATTGTTTTATTTGTTTCTTAGTATGATTTGATTGCTTACTAGAAACCTATGACTATCACTAAGTGTTGTCTCTTATGATTCTTGAATATATTTTATTTTTTCTTTATGTACACTGAGAGCATTTGCACCAAAGACAATTTCCTTGTGTGTCCAATCACACTTGGCCAATAAATAATTCTATTCTATTCTAAAATTGTTGCATATTCTAGGTATGATCTTACTAGGGTTTTATAAAGTGGTAGTAATACTTCATGTGACCTTGATTGTATGTCTCTGTTTATACAACCTTATGAATATATGGCAACCCACATTTTCTCAAAATATATTGATTCATAGATGTAATGGAGATTTGTCAATAACTTTCCATGTGTTGTAACCATATTGAATGACAGTTAATGCCAAAAACAACTTCCTCTTCCAAATAAAAAAGGCATCAAAAACCAGTGGTGAAGCAATGCAAATATCTTCAAAGTACACACTCAAAATTACTGACAAGAAGAATGAGGGGTAATATTGATTCAGGGGACATGATTTGAGAGGAAAAAAATTGGCTTAATCTCAGAAACAGCAATGTCATCACTCCACCTCACCTAATTGTATGTACTCTTGATATGGCAAGAAGACAGCCAAAGTATTTTAGGTCTAACTTTTCATAGGTAGGATTTTTTTTTCCTTCATAAATTAAATGGAAGAAGTTTAATTTGTGCAGGAAGTTGAAGGGTATGAAATATAGAGTGAAACTATGATTGTTTGTAGGCTGGGAAAGTGGCAGGGGCTAGAAATAGCAAGTAAGATTAGAGGTAACACTTTACCACAAATATATAGTTAGTTTCAAAATAGTTCTTTTTCTGAGAGAAAAAAATCCTGTAGGAGTATTTAACTTTTAGTGGAGGATAGACTTCATTTTAACTGGATATGATTACTATTTACTCTTAGGATAACAGTGTATCCTATTTAGGCTTATATCCTAAACCGATGATGTCTGTTCTAACTGTACCTGTGTAAGACGATCTACAGCATAGGGTAGGGCTTTTACCTTCCCTGGCTCCATCCAATTCATTTGAGATTTGAAAGAAAAATGAGAGTTAAAGTTGAGAAGTAGTAACTCGGAAAAACATCTATTCTTATACTGAATATAGTTGCTTTTGAGAAGCAGCTATATTATGAAGGAAAATGGAAGCTGACTTGTTTATTATTGATTATATAGATATTATGGTCAATGATTCATGTTTTTTTCTATAATAGCCTTACAACAAACTTTGAGGTAAGCAGGAGTGAAAGAAAGTATAAAGTATAAAAGAATAGGAATCTATTATACTTTATTGTGTGTGATGTATTTGTGTCCCCCCCCCCTCTCTTTAGCATTTTCCACAAGTGCAAGGTCCACTTTTTATTTTAACAGATCAACCAAGTGTTGATCCATCCATTGTTGCACAAGTTGAAACAGTGATTTGGCCAAAGTCACCCAGCCAACTTTCAGTTCTAAGGCAGTACTAGAATCCGTAGTCTACTGGTTTTTAGCTGGTGCCTTAACTGCTGGATCAAACTGACTGTTGCACACACACGCTCTCCTTCTATGTCAGCTACAGATGTCTCTGTGCCTTTTTAGTCAGGATTAGGTAAATTCTGTGAATTTACAAAAAAATGGAAAATTTAGACAGCTTAAGTGAGAGAGCATGAACCCCTTGAACCTGCACTGAAGTGCATAGGTGAATCGTGAGACAAATTATGACATTTCACTGCTTTAGAGCTCACTTAAATATCAACTTTGGCACCTACTGTTTCCATTTCCTGTTTCCAGTGCTGTGATAACCTGGGGCATGGTACAAAGGCAATACAGTCAGATAATCAGTAGGAGTCCCTTTATAAGCTCCAAATTTGGCCCCAATGTCGTGGTTACCTTCTGGCTGGAGAAAAACTCTCCCAGGAACAGCCATTGGCTGCAGAGAATCAAGTCCAAAACATGGCCAACAAAAACTGTAACTGTAAGTCCAATCAAGCCAAAATTAGTCCAACAGGGCAGGAGCAAAAATTCCAGACATGAAGGCATGGCAACTGCGTTCTCTTCGCTGATGATGTAAAGCTATTCAACACCACAGACAATACTGCTACCCTTCAAAAAGACCTTGACTATGTATCAGAATGGTCAAACAAATGGCAACTTCAAATCTCAACAAATAAATGCTCTGTCTTACATATTGGCAAAAAAACAACAACCGGAAAATAAAATACAGGATGAATAGTCAAGACTTTGTTGATGATCCAAACACTGTCAAGGTTCTTGGGGTACTCATCTCTAATGATCTAGGTGCCAGAGCCCACTGTAACTACATAGCCAAAAAGGTGTTAAGAGTTGTTAACCTAATCTTACGTAGCTTTTTCTCTGGTAATATTACACTACTAACTAGAGCATACAAAACATTTGCTAGACCAATACTCGAATACAGCTCATCAGTCTGGAACCCACATTACGTATCTGATATTAACACAGTTAGGAAAGTCCTGAAATATTTCACAAGAAGAGTTCTCCACTCCTCTACTCGTTGCAGAATACCTTATGCCACCAGACTTGAAATTCTAGACCTAGAAAACTTAGAACTACACCGCCTTCGGTCCGATCTAAGTATAGTATATGAAATCATGCATTGCAATGTCCTACCTGTCAATGAATACTTCAGCTTCAACCATAACAATACAAGAGCAAACAATAGATTAATCAAGGTTAATCGCACCAAACTTGATTGCAGGAAATACGACTTCAGCAACAGAGTGATCAGTGTCTGGAATCCTCTACCTGACTCTGTGGTTTTTTCCCCAAACCCCAAAAACTTTAACCTTAGACTGTCTACTATTGACCTCACCCCTTTCCTAAGAGGTCTGTAGAGGGCATGCATAAGTGCACCAACGTGCCTACCATCCCTGTCCTATTGTTTCTTTTATTTTTTTACTTTTCTTAATGTATCCATGTATTCATAAGTATGTTTTTACTTATACCTATTATCTTGTAAGCAATTGACAAACCAAATAAATAAATAAAATAAATAAATAACTCCACATGGCTGGGAAGTCTCCTGGGAACACAGATAACTAAAGTCAACACAAGATAAATTCATGTTTGCTCCCAGCAGTGCCACAGTCAGCATGTATTTCTTTTAAACTTTCATTCCCAGGTGTGGCTAATGAAGGGAATCAGGGCCCTTTCTCCCCCGTAAGCCATGCAACCCATGTTGCTCTCTTCTTCATTCCTCCCTGCATGCCCTAGATGAAGAGGGGGTGGGCCTGGGTTTTCCTCTGAACTCCCTCTCCCTTGTTCTATCTCTCCCTTTGTTCTATCTCTCCAGCCGGACTTTGCCCTTCCCCATTTTCTTTCACAGCCAACTGAGCCCCAGCCCCTGTCAGCTGTTTGTCTTCTTCCTCAGATTCAGACTCTGACAGGGGCATGATAGCTCTATGTAAATCATGGCTTGAGTCAATTGACTTGGAGTGTGTTATAGATAACTAGGTCAAAGTAACCCACCTCCTCCCCAGAACATTTAGAATGGTTTCAGGGAAATTAAGGTGGCAGCTAAAGAAAGGGAGCAAGATAATTGACTTTTACATTTCTTTCAAAATATGTAATGCCCTTGTTGAATTGAGGAGAAATCTCATTGTTTCTCAGATACAATTTTAACTTTGCCAGATCAAGCCCCGCATTTCTAGAGTGGGCCTGCATTAAATTTGATATAATTTGGTATTTCAATTATTTAGGAAAGGAAAAAAAACACTTAAATGTTCCTTCCTATTTATGTTTCAAAACAAAAACAGCCAATTTCCTCCACCCTTTGTTTTGTTGTAATTGTGTACATGCTCATTCTGTTTTCAAATGTGTGTATCTGACATTTCTTTCTTTGAGGAAATATTATGCAATTAAAATTCTTGATTCCAAACTAACCTTTCATATAATAAATATAATATATGATGTAAAATAAGAAACAGAGTAATATGTAATTATAATCTGGGTAGAATGATCATAGATGAATGAAGCTTTTCCCAAAAGTTCCCAACATCATCACTTTCTTACCAATAAAATAAAAGGTGAAAATGGAACTAATGTTATATAATTGTTGCTGGCTCTACCAGAATTTTGAATAGGAATGCATGTATTAGAGTTCCCATTTTTGACCAAGAATAGGAGAGAGCAATTCAGCTCTTTGGTGTTTAATATTCATTCTAATGTCAGTGATGCCATTCCAGAACAGAGTATAACATTCAGTGCAACTCTAATACTTCTCACCATGTGAAGTTTAATATTTTCTAAGTCCCTCATTCAGAAATGTCCATGGCAGCCAATCTAAATATCTAAAACAATATTCCCAAGAATTCAGGTATCTTAACTACATCGTGGCATTCTGAACTGTTTTCTGATAATAATAAATGTCTTGGGGGTGGTGGAATCTATTCTTTACAGCTCTCCTTGAAAAACCGCTTAGCAAAAGACGAGACAATGAAGCTGTCCAGAAGGCCAAGATACTTTATTCTTCATGTATGAATGAAAGTGAGTAACTATTTCCATATTGTTAAAAACTATATGGTGCACAATTGTTAGTCTCTATTAGGAGAAGAAAGATGTACCAAATTAATTTAAAACAATCTAGAAAGTCCTAATGCACATGTACAATGATTTTTACATTTCAGATATTTGCAATGGAGCACCTTTTTCTGATTGCAGTTCAATCTGTGCAATATTATATCACTTAAATAAATATGAAGGCTGCTATTGATATTTGTGTATCATGTATTGTATAATCTTTAATGTAGCCTTTTCTAGTTTATTGCTCATTTGTTATGCTGGATAGTGTTGATAACAAATGTATTATAACACACCAATAAATACCAGATTGATTGGTGACTGAGAATAGTAATTTCAGAAGCAGAACTGAGTAGTAGGATTGAGACAGGGCCTTTGAATAAATGGTTTATTATAAAAGCATACTAAGTTTATGGTCACATTAGGATAGAATTGAAGATGATTTAATTGATGCTTTAGAGGGGTACAAAAGAAAGATTGAGGGATTCTGATTCACATAGAAAGACTAAAGAAGAAGTAATATCAAATAATGATGTGTTAGAATAATGAGGGACGTTAAATCAAATTTTAACACTTCATCTAGGATGCCTCAACTAACTCTTTGGAAGAAACAAAATAAAAGGAATGAAGAAGGATTATATAGTAGGAATTTTAGCTTTGCCCCAGAGAAGTAGGAAAACATTTTTTTTCTACAAGATCTGAAAGGTGGTGGACTGATTACATTGGCTATATTTATGTTCGTATGTTTAGATTTTGGGGGGCTAATTTTTTACAGTGCAAAAACAACTTGAGGAATTATGGCACAGTAGAAACAAAAAGGAAAGATACCACCATTCTTTTACCTCATCTTTTCTTTTCTTCCACCTGTATACATGAACCTTTGGAAATTGAACTTTCTATTTAGAAATATGGAAATTTCTAACCAAGAAAAGGTTTATGTCTATATTATGGAGATTAGGTCACTTGAAACATGTCTGATAAGATGCCTTCTTGTTGATAAACCAAATACTGTGTTTTTGGGAAGGAACATATTTTTTTCAAACAGATGATTTACACCTTCCAAATCTGAATTATTGAAGAAATGAATGAGTCACAGTTTCCGGGACTGGACATCAGAAACTAAATGAATCCCAGATATGTGGAGATATTCATTGACATTTATCCTCACTTTTCCACAAATTCAAAATAGTCCTGAAATACAACTGTAGTCTTTAGTACACCCCAGAGAAATTAACTGAATCGTCCATTTCATGTAAGACAATCCATTAGCTCTGCAAACTATTTGTTTGGTTATGTCTTAACAATTCTTACATTCAAGACATTTGTAAAAAAAAAAAAAAAGACACCTCCTGTATGTAGTCTATGATTATCACTTCCTGAACTATGTAAACAGTAGAAGTTTTTATCTTTCCCTCACTTCAAATTGAGAAAATGCACACATTTATACAAAATTGGATCTCAGTGGAACTGAGAATATTTAATTGCTTTTGATTCTAATTAGGAGAAACTTGAATATATAGCCTAGATCCTACATATTGGTGAGCAGTGAATCATAGGAAAGATTTTAATTTGGCTGCAATGGAAATGCTTTTCAGACATCTATTGACTGAAAGACGAAGGAGGAGAAGAACTTGTTACATGCAAACTCAGAGAAAGTGGAGAGGGAAAAGTATAAAAAAAAAAACCTAATGAAGAAAGAACACATATTTCCCAGACTAGAGATAATTCTTATATCAATAAAGGTACTCCACACCCTCCAACTATATTTTAACTCAAAGATTAGAAGATAAAGACTAGAATTTAAATGTAGGAAGACAGACCTATGCATAGGCTTTGTAATAATTCTGTTTGCATATGATTTCATTCTTGTCAGCAAATATAGCTGAGTTGTGTCTGAGAATTGTCTAAGCAAAACAGTAAGTTAGTTTCAAAGTAAGGGGCCAAAGTCTGACAGCCAGAGATTATGTTACTGTTGGTGCTACCTAAAACTGCAACTTGAAGTAGAGATAGTCTGCCTCGCCCTCTGCTATTATGTACAGCAGTGACCAGTATTAATCAGGGTTCTAGCAGAAGTGCCATAATCGGGTACATGCTGACCAGCTAGTGCAGAACCTGACCATCCATCATACTGAGTCAAAAGCTTGGATGATTTGCATTTGCTCTTAAGGTTGCCAGTGACTGAACAGCAGTCAAGGCCTGAGCAGACAGATGGCAAGAGCAGACATTTTTCTGCTTTCTGTGCCAAGACAAGCTATTCAAAGTGGCTAATGTTTAGGCTAAATCTATGGTTCTAGCTGACATATATAAAGAAATATACATAATGATAGGAAAACAGCTTTTGTTGCCAACAATATACAGACATAGGTATTTTAGAAGTGGATTTTTTTTTGCAAGATGCCTTCTGTCAGGGTTGTCAGACTGAAGGCCAGTGGATCGGATCTGGCCCATGGGGTATTTAGATCTGGCCCGTAGGGCTGCCCTAGGAATAGCGAAGGACCGGCCCATAGTGCCTCTGCCAGTGAAAACGGAGCTTGGGAGGGCCTCCTACAACCCTCTGCCAGTGAAAATGGAGCTCAGGAGGGCTGGCACAGCACTACAGGTGCCCCCAATATGAGTGACATTGAGCTGGCCACACCTACACTGTTCCCCCGAGGTCAAACACAACTCTCATGCGGCCCTCAATGAAATTGAGTTTGACACCCCTGCCTTACGTTGACTGCTTTTTTTTTTCCGTTTCCCCAGATAAGATAGAAAAAGCTGATGCAAAACCACTTCTAAACATGCTGAAGCATTCTCCATTTCGCTGGCCTGTGCTGGAATCAAACATTGGGCCCGAAGGTCTGTGGTCAGAAAGGAAGTTCAGCATGCTCCAGACCCTTGCTACTCTTCGTGGACAATATAGCAATTCTGTTTTCATCCGATTATATGTGGCTTCAGATGATAAGGCTTCTAATGAGCACATCATAAAGGTATTATTAAGGAAGCCATACATGTGGTATTTTCAATTAATTTCATTTTATTATTTAGTATTCTGTCCTTAACCTGGAGTAGAAGATCCTGGCAATTGGACTGCAGCAGTGTGTTCTAAACAGGACTGGCTTTAAAGACCATCTAGATTTTAGATGCTGGATAGTGCAAAATATACTAGTCTGCTTGCTGGTGAACCACAACAACCAAGAAAAAGCCATTCTGCCCTGGCTGAAGTGCAGTTCAAACTGCTAGTTTTATCTTGAAAAACCCTATATGGCTTGCCTGTTAAGTACCTTCAGACCTTCTTCATATGGAATTGAATGATCTGATGTATTGTATGCTGACAAATTGTTAATGGCCCCAATGACAAAGTTGTTGGGGATGGGGCCCATGTGTATTACAGCCAATATTTTTTTCATTGTGGTCCTTGCATTATGTGACAGTCTTCCCTGGAGGTCTAATCAGTGCCTATCCTAATAGTCTTCTTCAAACTAGTAAAAACCTCATTTCTAGAGAGCATTTGGTATGGTGACTATATGCCATTGCTAGGCCTGTAACATATTTCTTATTATTATATTGTTGTCTTAATTAAACATGTCTAGAAACCCATGCAGACTGTAATGGTGTATAAAAGATAGGAACAAACTTAGAGACAATAAACACATCATAGATGTATTATTTAGTTAGTTATTCACTTTATATATAAATGTATATGAAGGTACAATTATGGAAGCCATGTAGAGATAGGATGTAGGCTTTTGAATAGCAAGTTAGTGTTCAAAATTAAACAAGAAAGAAGGGATGCAAATTTGTAGTACCACATGGACATGAGCTATTTATACCTCAGAGAATTCCTTCTTAACCACATATGGAAGAAGGTATAGCATATTTTAAATCTGTATTTAATTAAGCCTTCAGCTAATTTTGTTAACAGTATTTATAAAACTTTTACATCTGTGTTCAACAACATCCTGACATCTGGTTATTAGTATGTATATATGTAAATGACTAAAAGTTGGAAAAATTTAACAGTATTCCTGATGGCATTCTATAGACATTTCTAATTTAATTTTCAATAATCTTCTTTACAGAAAGTACATTGCTATATTCTATTTAATTTTTGAAGAAATGTGTTGTTCTTACATTGCCTTGCTATGAAATTTTCACATTTTTGGGATGAAGCAATTTTGTTTTGTAAAATTAAAACTCCTCAGGGTCTACATATTCATTTTGTCAAAAATGCAGAACATCCAGGGTTAATAAATGGAAGACTTTTATGGACATTGTAATGTGTTCTGAATTCTGCCCATCCCCTTTAACTTATAATACTATATTGGATGTTGGTATTGCAATACTGCTACAAATCTATTCACAAATAGTCTCTCTAAGATCTTTGGGTTTATCTCTGAAGTCTGGTTATAGAACTACAGTCCAAACTGTGTTTTTGTAAATCTAATATATAGTAATTCTTATTTTATTTATATAGTTAGATCAAGCATCTCTGACTCTATCAGCACGGGAAGACTACCTGGACAATACCACAGAAGCTAAATCTGTGAGTGTCATTTACTCAATCACCTAAGTACATTCAGGATGTTTTCCCAGCCTATCTGGAATTACAATTCCCAAAAGCTAGCTGGATTCAGGGAGTGAAATACAAGCACATCTGCAAAACACCAGGCTTGGAAATTAAATGTTCATTCCTCTATATTTTGTACACTATACAGAGTATAAAGGTGATATTTCTGCTAAAAATTTACATAAACCATATGAGAAGTGAGCTGAAAGAAAATCTTAATTATGTGATAATATATACCTTATCACTTACTATCTTTCCAGTAATTACATATCGTCCCCAACATAGCAAGTAAATATGAGGGAAGATTAAAAAATAGTATATAGCAATTGAATATTTGAACATACTCTAACATATTCTGCATACTCTAAACAATAAACATGAGCAGGGGTGGGATTCTACCAGTTCAGACTGGTTCTATAGAACCAGTAGTTATGATTCTGCACAGTTCAGAGAACTGGCATATTGTGCTCCTATCTGGCCCTGCCCCTCTCCACCCGCCCCTCCCTTCCTTGCCCAGCCAGTCCTTATCATGCATGCATGACATCGCGTGCATGCCCAACATCGCTGACTGCGTTCTCCACCCAGTCACTCCTTAAGGTATTTCTTTTTTTCCCCTCCCAATGATCAGCTGTTCTGATAATCAGCTGTGCTGGGATCCCTCTCATTGTCTTACTGTTTTGCCCAGGAGGCTTCCCTGAGGCCCAGGAGGCAAAAAGGGGTGTGTGTGTGTGGGGGTGTTCTTCATTTTCTGCCTTCCTGGGCCCCAGGGAAACCTTCTGGGAGCAAAAATGCCCCCTGAGGAGGCTTCCTTGAGGCCCAGGAGGCAAAAAAAACCAGGTGGGGGGTACTGCAAAAAAAAGAAGAAGTCATGCCCACCTAGTCACACGGCCATGCCCACCTAGTCACACCCACCTAGCCACGCCCACAGTACTGGTTATTAAAAAATTTGAATCCCACCTATGAACATGAGCAATATGTCAGTTACTTATTATCAGTAGAACCCTGCCCTGTTCTGTGACCTGTTCCTTTTCAGTATTGACCATTATTTGCAGCACAATCTTCTTTGTTAATTTATGTTGCAACCAAGGATGTCTTGCTTAGTGCAATTTTACAATCATTCATATATTGCACAAGTCTGAGTTCTTTTCTTGTGTTCAGTTTTCTGAATATGAAAATATTCCCTGATAACATAGAAAAATAAAGGAAGTACAGATGAAGTTCACATCCTAGTTCCTCAATATGCTTTCAAAACCAAACTTTTGAAGAAAGCTAGGGACCCACTTTCTCAATGTGTGTTGATTTGTGCAAATGACATGCTAATTAATATTTGTGATGATGTTAATGCTAATTCTGCTAGCAAGATTTATACAACCCATTAAATAATATCAAAATGTAATACTGAAACTGAAATTAAAAATGAAAATAAGTAAAGTGTTATGTTAGACCATTCAATATAAAATAAGGTAAGTGTTATCTGGTAAGTGCTATTGTCTTTTTCGCTGTATTAATGTGTGAATTTTACCCCACTATAGTACAGAGATGCCTTGTTCCAGTTCATGGTTGATATCTCAGTCCTTTTGGGTGCCAATGCTTCACGTGCAGAGTTGGACATGAAGTCAGTGCTTAAATTAGAAATGAAAATTGCTGAGGTTAGTGCTCTTTTAAGTATAGATTTTAGCTGCACTTGTGGTACCCAGTCTTCAGATGAACTTTGGATTTATATCTCCATTCAACACTGTTCTTTCCCAGATTTGTAATTCAGTGACAAAAGGCAGTGTGCCATCTTGGTTGCTGTTGCCTCTTCTGCATCTGTTATTTTCTTCCATCTGTCTTTGGAAGAACATTTGAATAACAGAGTAACAGAATAATAGAGTTGGAAGCAGTGGAAGATTAAGACTCACTGGTGCCCTAAGCACTGACAAATCTTGGTACTCCCCTCCTTTGTACATACTGTACAAACGAAGCCATATTCTCAACTTTGTGGTGCCCCCTTTGGGCCTGGTGCCCTAAGCACACGCTTAGTCTGCTTAATGGTTAATACACCACTGGTTGGAAGGGACCTTGGAGGTCTTCTAGTCCAACTCCCTGCTCAAACATTTACCAGTTATACACCATTTCAAACAAATGATTGTCCAGTCTTTTCTTAAATACCTCCAGTATTGGAGCATGCACAACTTCTGGAGATAAATCATTCCATTAATTACTTGTTCTAACTGTCAAGAAATTTCTCCTTGGTTCTAGGTTGGTTCTCTCCTTAATTAGTTTCCATCCATTGCTTCTTGTCCTGCCTTCACATGCTTTGGATAATAAGTTGACCCCCTCTTCTTCTTACATATTGGAACACTGCTATCATGTCATCCTGGTCCTTCTTTTCATTATACTTCTTTTGAACCACAGTTCTTTGCAATCAAATAAAGTGAAGTAGCGTACATTTTATAAACTTTGGCCATTTAGGGTGAAAAAAATTCTCATTTTTGATGTTTCAAACTTTTTGGTAGTTTTAGGTTAGCAGGCACAGATAGACTTTCAGTGATATTTAATCAAATATAATTTTCAATGTTTTTAATTCTATTGGTACCAGTGATTCAGTAAGTACTTAAGATTCCCTTTTAGATTCTTGTTTTTATACTTTATAGTCTTTTTATATAATTTTATTTTTGTACTTTATCTTTTTAATTTTTTTGTATTCCATCCTTTTTTTGTTGATCTTTGACCATAATAAAGGTTGAAAAAAAGATGATCAGAAGTATTAAATTTAAATTAAGTATCCTCTGCTTATAGAGAAAGGTCAGAGAAAGGATATTTGATCATAATTAAGTATGATATTTAAAATTTATTGGTTATGTAACTGTATACTGCATGCGCCTCCTAATAAGTAAAATACAAACAATATGTTGGTATGCAAGATAGTTATTAAACAAGAGACCTTAGCTCTTATTTAAGGTAACTGGGAAGTATGTAAATATAAATCCTCCAATTACAATGAAAATTTTGTATGTTTTATACCTGTGTTGCAAAGTCACACACATAGCACTCAGCGTTGGAACTTTTATCATTATGCAAAATGACTTTGACAAGAGATAAATTAGAACCCTTAGCTAGGCAAAGTATTTTTTTAAGTCCAGCATAAGATAACATTCAGAAATGATTGAAGTATAAGAAGGAAGAAGTACAATTCAGTACTTGATTTGCAAGATAATATTATTATGCCTAAGCATAATAAAATAAGTTTAGTCTTCCTGTAGAATTGATTTACTGATCAGGTATACCTTTCCTTGTAAGGCAGGGGTGTCAAACTCAATTTCATTGAAAGCCACATCAGGGTTGTGGTTGACCTCGAGGGGCCGGGGTGTGCATGTCCAGGGTGGGTGTGGCCAGCTCCCATTGCTCGCTCTCCTTGGCCAGGTTGCTCATGGTGTGTGCAGGAGGAGTGTGTGGGTCAGAAGGAGGCCCACTCTCTCTCCTCGCTCTCTTCCCCTCTTTGTCTTTCCACTTTCTCCTTTCCTGTCCCTTCTTGGATGTTCAAAAAAGGGGGGGAAATTTCTCAATGCCTCCTTGTCTTGTGATCAAATGCCAGTAGTTTGCTAGTAGTTTGTGGCCACTTGAAAGACTGAGAACAAGTCAGGCTCAGTTTATCCCATACTTGCATTTAGTGGGGGCATCCACAGGCAACAGTACAACTGTGGCTATACTGTGGTAGTTGATCAGAGCTCAACTTTTTATGTGCAACAGCTGTAGCATTTAGGAGCAGAGGCAAGTTAGTTGCTTTTCTATTAATACAAAATCCTTAAAAGGGCTCTCTTGTAGGGACCCTGCCGTGGTCTAATTCAGACTGGAAATATAGGAAAGGAAAATATTTTCCTCACTCTGCTTTGTTCTGTTTTCCTCACTGGAAATGGCTGTTTGCTACACACATGGAGGGGATACCTTCCCAAGAGCTCACAATTTAAGAATATCAATGTATTCTTAATTGCACATGAGGTATCTTTGGGTATTTCTGGGTGGGGAGGGCCATGGGGCAGGCCTAGTTATAAAACAGGCCTTCAAGTCCTCCCCAACCCCCTAAGATACCTCATACTTCTCCCTCCTTTCCTTCCATACCAGACTCATCTTGCAAACATCTGTCTCCTTTCTGCCACTATTTCTTTACCTTTGTGGTAAAGAACCTTTGAAGGAGGAGAGGAGAGTTGGCTTGGAAATGCTTTTTGTGCTGACAATGGACGCTCCTGTGTGCCATAATATCGCACAAGTTCAGGCACCCATCCTGTTTTGCAGAATCAGGGACCTTTCCTTCTCAATGTAAAAAGTGTTTGCAGCACTGGTCTCCTGCTCCTCCTGTCAAACTACTTTCCACCACCGCTGTGTCAGGGATGCTCCCTGCCTGCTAAAATCCACTATGGACAGAGCTCCTTCAACCACCCATCCTGTGGCCAGAACCAGGAAGATTGCTATGGAATCAACTGGGGTGCAGGATCCAACGCTGTCCATGGCCCAGGTGCACTGCTCATCATGCACAGGCCTTACAGTTTGAGTGCGCCCCTCACACCCACATTCAGTCTGCTGGAGTTCACCACACCAAGAGAGGAATGAGACCCCATTGTCCCACAGAGCACGTATGCATGAAAATGGGGTGTCTGTGTGCAAATGGGGCACTTGGAATGATCTTTGAAGACAAACCTGCTGCTGCGCCTTTGAAGAAAGCTTCAGCTTAGACACAATTGGGGCACCCAAGCTAGTGGTGGTGGCAGGAGCCACCTGAGCAGCCATGATCCCTGCTTCCCAGCCAGCCAGTACCACCTGACCTACTCTCTGCCTGGCCAGCCAGCCAGCACAAAACCTCCTCCTCCTCCTTGTCCTCCCTGCTCAACTGGCGGTGGTCTCCACGGGACAGGGTCTCATTCCTCTCCTGGTGCAGCAAAGTCTGCTGGGCTGGATGCAGGTGTGAGGGGTCTGGCCCCACAGTGCCTCCTTGCTCAGTTGAAGGCTTCATTCAGCCTTCAAACAGTAAGGCCAGTGCACTCAAGTGAGCAGCGCACCTGGGCCACATACGGCATTGGTTCCTGCACCTGACTGATTCCAATTTCATGGCTGGCCTTAGAGCCTGAGGGCAAGAACAAAGTCTTCAACTGAGTGAGGAAGCACTGTGGGGCCAGGCCTCTCATACCCATGTCCAGCCCACCGGAGTTTGCCACACTGGGGGAGGAATGAGACCCTGTTGTCCCATGGAGCACGCTTGCATGCAAATGGGGCATCTTCATGCAAATGGGTGCTTGGACCAATCTTTGAGGGCAAGCCCTTGCTGCACCTCTGCTTTTAGTTTGGACACAGTCAGGGCACTCAAGGTGGTGGTGACAGTCACCTGAGCAACCATGATTTCCCCCATCCCCAGCCAGCCAGCACTGCCTGATCTACTCCCTGCCTGGCCAGCTGACCAGTGCAAAGCCTCACCATTCTTCTCCTCATCCTCCATGCCCAAGTGGCAGTGGGCTCCGTGGTCTCATTCCTCTGCTGGTACAGTGAGCTCTGGCAGGCTGGACATGAGTGTGGGGAGCCTGGCTCCGTGGTGCTGCTTCACTCAGTTGAAGGCTTCATTCCTGCACTCAAACAGTAAAGCAAGTAGTGCACCTGGGGCACAGACAATGTTGGTTCCTGCATCCAGCCTTAGATCGGACCCTCAAGCTGCCCTGGAACCAATGAGGAGCTGGCCAGCTGCCTTGGCCCTGCTCCCTCTGCGTATGCATAGGAAGTAGTGAGTACGCAAGTGCTGTCATCCTGGGTGAAAGGGAGTTGCTCAAAACGCAGTCAGCCTGCTGGAGAAGATGGTCCACAGGGACACCAGGCATGTTCGCTGCCTCCTGTCCATCCACCTAGGGAGTGGGGAGGTGCTGGGGAGGCCCCCTACTAGCTCCAGTGTGGCCGCATGGATCTAAGGCTGACCATGTCCCAGCTTGGATGGCCACCACTGATTTGTAGATCAGCACCTGGTCAGCCTGGACTGGGCAGAGGTGCTGTAGGCCAGCCATTTAGTGTTTCTAGGGTGGCTCCACTGGCCAGATCTAACCACATTGTGGTCCGGAGCTGGCCCACGGGCCTTGAGTTTGACACCCATGATCTAAGATTTTAGAAGGCACTAATAGAAATAAACATGTGTACAAATACTTTTTTTTTAAACTGGACACTATATTTTGAGACAAATCTCTTTGTCAGTGGACTCAAGTAATAAAAATACCTTTACAAGATACAGTATATAATGGAGTAAATCTTTCCATCAAAGTATAACATTTATAACGTACAAATGCATAATGAATAAATGCAAAGGACACATTAAAAAGGCACTAACCAGTGTGAAACAGGGAGAGTGCCACAGGGAAACCCCACCCCCCCAGTATATTAAAGGTATAAAGGAGGGAAAAACAGGATGGAATCTTAGAAACTAAAGCAGAACTTAAATAAAACAAGCAAGCAAGCAAAAACTGATTAATTAATAATACAATTTAAAGCATAAAAGTGTATCAAGAACATGGCCCAAATAAATCTTTTACAAAATGACAAATAACCATTCATGTACTGACCAAACATTTTGCAATAATATCTTGCAAGGATATGGGTAGTTTAAACTATTTATGGATAAATATATAAGGGCTTTCAGTCCAGAACTAACAATTGTGTCAGAGTTCAGGATAATTGTGTTGTATAGAAGGGGAACAGTAGCAAGTTATACATAAATAGCAAAAAACCTAGAGCAAATCTAAATTATAACCCATTTGTTGTAGGGAGGAAAAATAGTAGTAAAATAGCTGCAAGGATGTTAAAAATTGAAAGGCTTTAGGTAAATATAATTTACTTAAGGAGTGGCTTTATGATTTTTTTTAGTGTGTATGAGAATTCGGCATCTGTGTCTAATAATTGGAAAAATACTATTAATGTTCTCTTTAAAAATAAAATTAGCAAGACTGAATGCAAAATTTAAAAGGATTTAAAGAAAATGTGTGATGAAGTGGATATAATTAATTAGGGAAAGTTTTATGTGAATATGATGTGAAAAATAAGTTAGTAAATGTGATAAATGTGATTGTATTTTTAGACAATGGTTGAACTCTGAACAGGGAGGTAAGACAAGGATGCCTGATATGCCTTTTGTTGTTTAAGTTATTTATAGATAAACCCAAATAAAATATAGAACTTACAATTATTCTCTGTGTGTATTTTACAAGAAATGAATGATTGCGAGTTATTTATAAAAGCAAAAAACTAGAAGCATAAATTATAATCATTATAATATATAGAAGAAAATTGTTAAAATAGTTATTCAGATAAGTGGTTGTTTATATATAATTATAAAATAATTCTATTTGATATCAGCAGGTTTGATGTAACATTGTTTGTTTCAGTGAAGGAACTATTAAAAGATCTGTTGATATTAACAGACTCAGAATGGATTTCTTAGTAGCATAATATTTGTTTACATGTATCTTTGCAGATAATGATTCCACATGAGAATCGAACCAGTGAATCTATGTATAACAAAATGAACATATCAGAACTCAGCAGCATGATCCCACAGGTTGGAAAACAACTTTAATAATGCATGATTGGACTGGGTATTTACCTTTCTAAATTGAAAGCTGCTTTAGATGTGCATACGGTGCAATTTAAATTAAAATAGTTAAATATATATATGTAAATAAATGCAGCTGTTTTATGAAAAGTTCAAAATATTTGCAATGTGCAGTGAACTTCAACTTTGCAATCAGGTGAAAACTTACTCAAACTTTTTTCTTATAAGAGCCAAAAGCTAAACATTTATATATCTTTCAGTTTGACTGGCTGGCATATATCAAGAAGGTGATTGACACTAAACTCTATCCTGACCTAAAGGACATTGATGCTTCAGAAAATGTGGTCGTCCGAGTGCCGCAGTATTTTAAAAATTTATTCAGGATATTAGAAAGAGAAAGGAAAAAGTAAGGATTTCTCGTTGATGTTGTTTTTCTGCTGGACTTTTAGAACAAAATGTTGGTTCCTGGTGCACTTTGAAGTTCCATACCAAGAAATAATATATACCTGCAAAAGTCTTTCAGTTCATCATGGGACTTCCTTTTTATTTGCAGAAACAAATGCATTAAATATATAGTAAAATCACGTGATTTTAATTTAGATAATATCAGAACAGCCTTTCCTAACAGGAGATTCTCCAAATGTGGTAGCGTACAGGGCCCATAAATGTTAGCAATATATTTCAGTGTGATGAACTATGTTATCTATTTGGCAAAGAAAAAAGGAGAAAAATAAGGAATAAAAGAACCATTTCATGAGAACATGAAGAAGCAATAGCTTCTGACTGGATAACCTTCTACTCAAATCAATACATGCTACTACTTTGCTTAAGAATGAATACAATTGCAAAACAAAATTGCAATTGCAAACAAAAGAATTGCATTTCATTTTATTTAAAATGGATGCCATTAAAAAACCACATTGCAAAAATTAGATAAATTAGATAAATAAGACAGCAAAAACTAAAAATGAAGAAAACAAACTGGAAAGGAGAAAGAGAAAAAAACCCTCCTTTGTTAGAATTTCCAAATAATAATGTTATAAAATTCAGATTTTAAGCAAAGGCTACATGAAGTAATATTATCCAATCTTATCTTTGTTAACATGAAGCTATCTCAAAGACTGAGAGTTGACATTGAATCCAGCATAAAATGTTGGCACACACATACACCTATTATAAAACCACTTCTTTTGCTTTCTTCAAGACAGGATATATATATTAAACCATAGATAGAGACGTTTCAATTTGAGTGCATAGAGATATATGACAATATTAATATCACTTTTATATATTTAAACCTTAACCCCCAAACCTGGTCCACCATAGTATTTATCTCTAATCAATAAGGAACTACGTGACCAAAGTATACACTAAATTTCCTTGATATTTATTATCTCTCCAGCTTAAGGCAAGATTACAGCCAACCTTTCTGAAACATCCAAAATGCCTAATACGTTTAGTTTGCCAAAACTATAATGTAGTACTATAGATTCTAAAAACAGATTATGTTAATGATAGACTATGATCAATCACTTACTGCATTCAAGTGATATACTATGGAGTTGGAAAGTCAATCAAACTAATCTGCCCTATCAAAGAACGTCTTTCTGCATAATCAATCCACTTTTTTCCTCTTGTTTCAAGCTGGCAAGGTATTTAAATCAAATAATCTTTTCTAAATTTTGAACAACATCAGAATTATTTTTGTAAAACATTAAGGCATGTTTTAATGCTTTCCAACAACAGTTTTTCATAGGAAGTATTACAAAGTTCCTTATGAGTTAAGATTGTTTCTTGATGGAGAAGTACCCATTGAATATCTATCCCATGTGTTCTTATATTTCAGTGTTCCACAAGGACTTAAGCCTGTTTCATAATTCCCTACTTGCTGAAGTCCAAGGCAATTCTGATTTATTTTATTTGAGATTATTCCTATCAGACCAGTTCATTTCCATTACTTTTTATGTGCCAAAATATTGTTACACTTTTGGAAATCTTCATGCACGTTGATCATCATGAGGGTCTAATTACAGTTTTATGCTTGTTTTTTTTTACTTACCTGAAACAGAAACTATTAATCTGTTTAATTCTGTGGAACTAAGTTTTTAAACAATTAAAAAATAATACAAAACATACTTAAAGCTTTGTACACCTTAAAGCTTTTGTTTTGCAATACAGGATATTGCATGTCATAAAGAAATTAATACTATTTCTTAGATTTAATAGATTTAACAGATTAGCAGAGTTGGAAGGGGACCTTGTAAGTCATCTAGTTCAACCCCCACCCACGCAGGAGACCCACCATTTCTGACAGATGGCAGTCCAATCTCTTCTTGAAAGCTTCCAATGATGAAGCCCCCACAATTTCTGAAGGCAAGCCGTTCCAATGGTTGATGGTTCTCACTCTCAGAAAATGTCTCCTTATTTCCAGGTTAAATCTCTCTTTGTTCAGTTTCCATCCATTATTCCTTGTCTGGCCTTTGGGTGCTTTAGAACAGGGGTCTCCAACCTTGGCAACTTTAAGACTTGTGGACTTCAACTCCCAGAATTCCTCAGCCAGCAAAGCTGTTGAGGAATTCTGGGAGCTGAAGTCCACAAGTTTTAAAGTTGCCAAGGTTGGAGACCCCTGCTTTAGAAAATAGCTCTCTGTGGCAGCCCCCCAAATATTGGAAGACTGCTATCATGTCTCCCCTGGTCCTTCTCTTCACTAGACGAGCCAGGCCCAGTTCCTGTAACTGTTTTTCATATGTTTTAGTCTCCAGTTCCTTAATCATCCTGGTTGCTCTTCTCTGCACTCTTTCTAGAGTCTCAACAACTTTTTTGTAGTATGGTGACCAAAGCTGGATGCAGTACTCTAGGTGTGATCTTACTAAGGCTTTACAGAGTGGTATTAGTACCTCACTTGATCTTGATTGTATCCCTCTGTTAATGCAATTTAGGATTGCATTGGCTTTTTTGGGTGCTGCTGTATACTGTTGGCTCACATTTAATTGGTTGTCCACTAAGTGTCCAAGATCCTACTCACAATTACTGCTATTAAGCCTGGTTTCACCCAATCTATATGTGTACTTTTGGTTTTTTTGCCAAAGTATAAGACTTTACTTTTCTCTATGCTGAATTTCATTTTGTAAGATTGGGCCCAGTGTTCAAGTCTGTCAAGATCCATCTGGATCTTGAGCCTATCATCAAGGGTGTTGGCTATTCATGCCAGCTTAGTATCATCTGCAAATTTGATAAGTTCCCCTTCTAGTCCCTCATCTAAGTTGTTAATGAAGATATTGAAAAGTACTGGGCCTAAGACTGAATCTTCTGGCACCCCACTGCTTACTTCCCTCCATGTAGACGTAGTACCATTCAGGACTTGTTGAGTATGATTTATCAGCCAGTTACAAATCCATGATCATGATCATGCAGCTGCCGTGGCCATTTGCTTTCTTCATTTCGTCATTCCCCGGGAGAAGGTAGAAATCAAGTGGCAGCAGTGGTGGCTGGAGCATACTGCCAACTGCCTTCTCCCGGGGAATGACAAAATAAAGAAAGCAAGCGGCCATGGTGGCTAGCTGCTGCTGCCTCCCCCACCCACTTTCTGCCTTTTCGTGCCACCCGCTGCTCTGGAGCTCGCTGGATCATTTTGTCCCAGTCGGACCAGGTGTGTATGTGGGAGAAACAGAGTGTGATGTGTGTGTGTGTGTGAGAGAGAGAGAGAATGCCTTGGGGAGGGCAGGGGAGACTGGCCACTGAACTAAGTGCCGAGAAGTGACTTTTTATTTTTATTTATTTATTTATTTATGTCAATTGCTTACAATATAATAGGTATAAGTAAAAACATAGTTATGAATACATGGATACATATAAGAAAAATAAAAGAAATAAAAGAAACAATAGAACAGGGATGGTAGGCACGTTGGTGTGCTTATGCACGCCCTCTACAGACCTCTTAGGAAAGGGGTGAGATCAATAGTAGACAGTCTAAGGTTAAAGTTTTGGGAGTTTGAGAAAGAAACCACAGAGTCAGGTAGAGGATTCCAGACATTGATCACTCTGTTGCTGAAGTCGTATTTCCTGCAATCATGTTTGATGCAGTTTACCTTGAGTTTGTATCTATTGTGTGCTCTTGTATTGTTATGGTTGAAGCTGAGGTATTCATTGACAGGTAGGACATTGCAATGTATGATTTTATATACTATACTTAGATCGGACCGAAGGCGGCGTAGTTCTAGGTTTTCTAGGTCTAGAATTTCAAGTCTGGTGGCATAAGGTATTCTGCAATGAATAGAGGAGTGGAGAACACTTCTTGTGAAATATTTCTGGACTTTCTCAACTGTGTTAATATCAGATACATAATGTGGGTTCCAGACTGATGAGCTGTATTCGAGTATTGGTCTAGCAAATGTTTTGCATGATCTAGTTAATGGTGTAATATTACCAGAGAAAAAGCTACGTAAGATTAGGTTAACAACTCTTAACGCCTTTTTGGCTATGTAGTTACAGTGGGCTCTAGCACTTAGGTCATTAGAGATGAGTACTCCAAGAACCTTGACAGTGTTTGGATAATCAACAAAGTCTTGACTATTCATCCTGTATTTTATTTTCTGATATATTTTTTTGCCAATACGTAAGACAGAGCATTTATTTGTTGAGATTTGAAGTTGCCATTTGTTTGACCATTCTGATACATAGTCTAGATCTTTTTGAAGGGTAGCAGTATTGTCTGTGGTGTTGAATAGCTTTACATCATCAGCGAAGAGAATGCAGTTGCTCTTGATATGATCACAGAGGTCATTTATGGAGAGTATGAAAAGAGTTGGTCCTAGAAGACTGTCTTGGGGGACACCACTGTTTACAGTACAGAATTTGATAGGACGCTCCCAATTTTGACCATTGTCTGTTTGACAGGAGGTTGGCTTTAATGGTGTCATCATTGCAGTCTTTACCATTAGGTCCTTTCAGGGATGGGATGGACCTTGAGTCTTTTAGTTTGTTGTTTACAAAATTGTAGAAAGCGTGGGTGGAATTTGTGGGTAGAAGGTTTTCTTCTTGTTTAATGTGATTGTTTAATGTGCATTCAGTTTTTATCTGGTGGCATAAATTTTTGTATTGGCTTTTGAAGTTGGCAACGAGACCAGATTTGTTTTTCTGCCAAAGTGATTTTTTTTTTTGGATTAGCTTCCTTATTGTTATGGGTAATTTATTTTTTCTGGTTTTGGGAGTTGTTAAAGGTACATATAGTTTGATGACTCTTGACTTCAAGTAAAAATATGTTGTAATGATCTTCAACAGTATTGCATCCAGTGAATAGAAATTGCTAATCAAGGGATGAGAGATTGTTGTTTATAAGATCATGGTCGCCTTTTTTGAAGTTATAATTGGGGATTCCATTGTTGTGATTATTTTTGTGTGGATGTATGTTGAGACAAAAGTCAATCATGTTGTGGTCACTGTTGGAAAAGGGTTCTTTAATTTGTATTCCGTAAATTGAATTCAAACTATTGCAGAAGATGAGATCGAGGCAGTTGTTAAGTCTAGTGTTGTTGGTTACTAGTTGTTCTAGTCCCAGATTTGTTACTGCATTGTAGAAGGTTGCATGTGTGGGTTCAGTTTTAAATTCATTAAGGGTCCAGTTAATATGAGGTAGATTGAAGTCACCAAGAACGATAAAAGCGTGTGGGCAGGATGCTGCCCATGTTAGTAGTGTATTTAGCTTGTTTGAATGTTCGATGTCATAATCAGGGGGTCTGTAACATAGTAAGAATCGAAATGTGATATTTAAGGACAGTTCACAGACAATGGTCTCAGGAAGAGCAAGCTCCTGGGGAACTTTGATGTTTAGATGTAAGGACTTTTTATAGAAGATAGCAACACCACCTCGTCTATGGATTTCACGATCTGATCGGTAAACATGATAGTCTATTACTGTGGTAATGGAGTCAGGGAGAGATGCGTTGAGCCATGTTTCACAGACAAATATAACATCAAATTTAGCCATATTTAGTAAGAGGAGAAATTCAGGTATTTTATTTACAAGGCTTCTTGCATTGAGTAGCTTGCATTTAAGGCCAGTTGTGGTTTGAATAGAGGTAGTTAGTGGTGTGCGTGCCTAGTTTTGAGTGATGTTGGATTGGATGGGGTGGGGTTGGATGCGGAGTTGTGGGTTGTGTGACTTCCTTTTGATGCAATCAGCTCTATAGTCAATGTATAGATGCTTTTCTGCATTGTCTAGATGATTTTTGAGTTCTGTGCGGAATTCATGGGAGCGGATTCTTTGCAGTATGGATAAGTCTGGTCTTGAGTGAAGTTTTTTGTGGTTGGGATTGGTTTTTACAATGGCATTTATTGTATGAATGAATATGCGTTTGCTGGACTCATTTTTGCATACAACTCTACAAAATCTTGGGGCCACAGAGCCGTCATTGTATTTGCACCCAGGGCCGTCTCTGGTTATTTCAATGATATCTTCAGGAGAGATGTTTGTTGTATTTGAGTTACTTATGATATCACCAACTTTGGTAGTGATGTGTTTCCATTGTAGCCCAGATAGTGCAGTAGCAGTGCAAAGCGACCATCCTTGAGCAAATAGTGGTGGGTCCCCCTGCTTGCTTTCCTAGGCTTTCTCACACCTCTTTTCCTCCTTTCCCCATACCGGATCTTCGACACATGTCCCAGAGGTGGAAAGAACTGGGGTGCCAAGTAAGTCATCTAGAGACTATCCTTCCCATCCCCCCAGCCCTGTTTGTATCTTGCCGCTGAGGGCCGGATCCGATGCAAAGCACACATAGCCTTGGTGCCCCAAGTCTGGATTGCTGTGACACTGTCTGGGGGCATTTGCATGGCCCTTGTGTCATATACTGCGATGAGCATGCATGAGGTTTTAGCTCCTTGGAGGTTACTGGCTTTCCCAGCTTCCTGTGCCAGATCGAAATGCCCCATTTTCTGGGAGTCAGCGGGGTTGCAGACAACAGTAGGCTCTCCTCTTGATGGGGGAAGGGAACCAGGCTGTGGGGTTTCACTGTGGCCAAAGTAGAAAGTGGCATCGGGCTTTTCATGAAGGGAGGAGCTAGCGGCGGCGAAGTGCTCAGATTGGGAGGGTGGGGACCCAGCTGCCTCCCGTCATAGCACTGCTGCAGCAAAGCCTCCACTACCCTCCTGACCAGGTGTGTGTGTGTGTGTGTGTGTGTGTGTGTGTGAGAGAGGGAGAGGGAGAGGGAGAGGGAGAGAGAGAGAGAGAGAGAAAAAGAAAGAAAGAAAGAAAGAAAGAAAGAAAGAAAGAAAGAAAGAAAGAAAGAAAGAAAGAAAGAAAGAAAGAAAGAGAAATAAATAAATAAAAAGAAATAGAAAGGAAGGGAGACAGTGTGTGTGGTATGTGTGTGTGTCTGTGTGTGTGTGAGAGAGAGAGACAAGAAAAGAAAGAAAGAGCAAGAAAAAAAGAGGAAGGGAGAAAAAGAAAGAGAGAAAAAGAAAGAGAAAGAAATAAAGGAAAAAAAAGAAATAGGAAGGAAGGGGGAGAGAGAGAAAAAAACCTCTGTGCTATTATTTTTAATTGTTCCATTAGTTATCATATATTAATATTTTACACTGTATCTACATTTAGAGTGATTTTACTGTCTTTCTTTGCTCAGGGCTACCACATATTTTTCAGGGTTTACATACATTCAATGTCTATAGTCCAGAGCATAAATACACTTGTGTTTAACAGAGTTGAAAGGGACTTTGGAGGTCTTCTAGTCCAACCCCCTGCTCAGGCAGGAAAACTGAGGATGCCAAAATCTGAGCAGAGTCCTGGGAAAGGTGTCAGAATAACAGAATAACACTTAGAAGGGATCTTGTGGGGAACCCTATACCATTTCATAAAAATGGCTGTCCAGTCTTTTCTTAAAAACTTCCAGTGATTGAGCACCCAGAAGTTCTGGAGACAGGCAGTTCCACTGGTTAATTGTTCTCATTGTCAGGAAGTTTCTCCTTAGTTTTAGGTTGCTTCTTTCTCTGTTCAGTTTCCATCCATTGCTTCTTGTTTGCCTTCAGGGGCTTTGGAAAAATATATTGCCCCCCCTTCTTTGTGGCAGCCCCTTAAAAGCCCATTGCCTATCTCTTGGGCAAAGCATGTGAGCCATTTCCTCCTTTCAGTGGTCCATGAAAGTACATCTATAGTATATAGATAATAAAGAAAAAAAAAGGTGAACAACATTTTTACAGAACTATAGATACATTGAGGCTGGGTGTGACAAGGAATGCCTGGAAGAGGAGGGGCCAGGCAAGGCACCCCTTGACATGAGTGACATTAAGTTGGCCATGCCCACCCAGTCACATGACCACCAAGCATGCCCACCCAGTCACATGACTACCAAGCCACACCCACCAAATAAGCCACACCCACGGAACCAGTAGTAAAATGTTTTGAATCCTACCACTGGCTGATGTATATGAAAAGGCATTTGGTACATCAAAAGCAAGAGTGGTAGCAATCATTGTAGCTAAAAGGTGTGAATTTATGATAAAAGCCATAAAAGGCATGATATGAGAAGATTTCTTATAATTCAAGGCTTGATTTGTGGACAAGAGGTTATCTTAGCAAACTTGTATGCACCTAATATAAATAAAAGAGAGCTTTATAATAGGGTATATAAAGAAATAGAAGAAGTAAAAAAGGTTATTTGATAGCGACAGGTGATTATAATAGGGTTATGGATAGTGGAATTGACAAATCCATCAAAAGTGGAAATAAAGTATAATAATACAGATTTAAGAAAATGTATTAGTAGAAATAGATTAAAAATGTTTGGAGGGAATTACATGGTAATCAAAAGAGTTATACATATTTTTCTGGTAGATATTAAAATTTTACAAGAATAAATTATATATTTGTAACATTAACATTTAGAGAGGCATTAACATTTAGTGACCATTCAAAGTTACAATGGCACTGAAAAAAGTGACTTATGACCATTTTTCACACATATGACCATTGCAGCATTAGCACAGTCACGAGAGGTCAGGCGAGGAGAAGCACCCCTTGATGTGAGTGATGTCGAGTTGGCCACACCCAGCCAGTCACAAGCCATGCCCAGCCAATTATGTGACCACCAAGCCATGCCCAGCCAGTCACATGACCACCAAGCCACACCCACAAATTAAGCCACACCCATAGAACCGGTTGTTAAGAAATTTGAATCCTACTCCTGCCAATATCCCTTATTAATCAGGATACTAAGATTTTTACATCAATATTGGCAAATAGATTGAATAAATTTATAGGTAATTATATTAAAAATGACCAGTGTGGATTTATAAGAGGCCAACAAATGTCAGACATAATAAGAAGGGTATTAAGTATAGGTTATTGTATAAAGAATCAAAAATTAAAGGCAGGTTTATTAGAATTAGATGTATTTAAGGCCTTTGATTGTGTGGAATGAACTACATTGAAGATATTAATAGAGAAGTTAGGTTTTGGAAAACTTTTTAGAAAAGTGATAAATCAACTATATTCGGAGAATAACGCAAGAATAATTATAAATGATGGTGTTACAGAGACAATAACTTTAAGGCAGGGTTGCCCTTTATCCCTGGTTTTATTTGCATTATTGATGGAGGTTTTGGCAAATACAATTAGGGAAGATTCATTGATTGAAGGAATTGGTGTACATAAGAAAACTACAACAAATTTATTTGCAGATCATACATTATTAACATTTCAAAATGCCATAGTTATTATGGAGAGGATATATTTACATCTGAATGAATTTGGGAAATATGGTGGATTACAAATAAACTTGGAAAAATCAGAAATGATGTTATATAACCATAGTAAAGAAGAAATGGATGTATTGAAAGAAAAATATAAATTAAAAATAGTAGATAGTATTAAATATTTAGATATTGACATCCCCCCAAATATTCAAGAGTTAAAGAAAATATATTATGAAAAGTTAAAGAAAGATGTAAAAGTTAAAAGAGAGCAATGTGGGAAAGTAAAATTATCATGGTTTGGAAGAATTACAATGATAAAAATTAAAGTTTTACCAAAAATTAACTTTTTGTTTTGGAAGATCCCAATTAAGTTTTGGATCAAAAATTAAAGAGGTTTCCAGAAGTGTGTTGTAATGGAGGTAAGAGAGCAAGAATAAATAAAGCATTATGGTATGAACCATTAAAAAAGGGTGGGCTGGGTCTTCCAAATTTTAGAAATTATTGGGTAGCTAATCAATTAAAGGTGGTCCCAGATATTTTAGCATTAACTAGAGATTTACTATGGAGTTGAAAGAATTAAGGGAAATAGGTAGTCCAATTGAAACATATTGGTTTAAAAATGTTGTTAAAAAAATTGCTAGAAAGATTCAAAATCCATTTAAAAAAAACTTTGATAGAACTATGGAATAAATGGAGATACCGGTTTATGCCAGGAATTTCTCCTTTAACACCAGTGGTGGAAATGGAGAAGTTCCCTAAGATTGAATTGAAAGAGTGGATTAGTAAATTAAAAGAAAATCAGATATATAAATGGGAAGACTGGAAGAACAAGATAAGAATATAACACAACTAAAGAATGTTTTTTCAGATATTAAATTAAATTGTTTGAATTTAATACAATTAGAGAAATGGATAAAAATAGAAGAAAGATTCAAGGAGAAAGAAAGACAGTTAACGAAATTTGAAATGATTATAAAAGAATGTGAGGTGAAGGAAGAATATATAGGTAAAGGAAGAATTGGGAAAATATATAGAATATTAACTGAATTAGAAGATCAGGCAAAAGGTTTAAAATTAATTTGGGAACCAGATTTAGGAGAAATAAATGATAATGATTGGAAAAATATTTGGAATACAAGAGTATATAAAAATATGTCAGTTAGAGTTAAGGAAAATGGATATAAAATGATATGGAGGTGGTGCCTAACACCATGTAAATTAAATCAAATAGATGATAAATATAAAAATATTTGTTGGAGGTGCAAAAAAGAGGTGGGAACATATAAACATATGTGGTGGGATTGTGATAGTGCACAAAAATATGGGATATGGTGTTTAGGGAAATTAGAGCACTTTTGAATGTAAATTTAGATATGTCACTGAGGATTACATTATTGTTGCTGGTGGAAAAATAGGATATAAATGAAACAAAAAAGGAACTGATTGTACATTTGATAATGCCAGCTAGATTAGTGATGGCTAAATATTGGGGACGAAATTGAGATATGCAAAGAAATGAGTGTTATAATGAAATCTGGAGTATAGCAGCAAATGATAAATTGACAACAGAAATCAAATTTTAAAAAGGGACGATTAAAGTAAACCATTATAATGAAATATGGGGATTTTATAAAAATAGTGTTGGTGGAAGGCAAAGGGAATAAACCTACTCAAGAACATATGTTGTTTTGGAGGGGATAAGGGCACAATTGGAATATATTGTATATCTTTTAAATGTTATAAAAGAAGAAATATAAGTAATAAAAATGGTCTCTGGGGGAGGGAGTGCACTGTAATATTTGCATTTTTTTGTATCTAGATTTATATGTGTTATGTTTGTATTATTTGTATTCAAAATAAATACATAAAAAAGAAGCAAAATCAGAATAGAGCTGGAAGGGATCTTGGAGGACTTCTAGTCCACCCCCCTCCTCAGCAGAAGATCCTACACCATTTCAGACAAGTGACTGTCCAGTCTCTTCTTAAAAATCTCCAGTGATGAAGCACCCCCAATATCTGAAGGCAAGCTGTTCCACTGATTAATCGTCCTGTTAGGAAGTTTCTCCTCAATTCCAAGTTGCTTCTCTCCTTGGTTAGTTTCCGTCCATTGTTTCTTTCCCTGCCCTCTGATGCTTTGGTAAATAAGCTGACCCCCCCTCTTCTTTGTGGCAGCCTCTCAAATACCAGAATATTGCTATTATGTCCCCCTTTAGTCCTTTTCTCTAGACTAGTCAAACCCAAATCCTGTAACCGTTCTTTTATGTTTTAGTCTTCAGGCCTTTAATCTACTTCATTGCTCTTCTTTACACTTTTTCCCAAAGTCTCAATATCTTTTTTGTAATGTGGTGATCAAAACTGGATGCACTCTACAGGTGTGGTCTTACTACGGCTTTATAAAGCAGTAGTAATACTTCATATGATTTGATTCTATGCCTCTGTTTATACAACCAAGGATTGTATTAGCTTTTTTGGCTTCTGCCGCACATTGCTGACTCTTGTTTAAGTGATCATCCACTAAGACTCCAAGATCCCTCTCACAGTTAATGTTTTTTAGCCAGGTTTCACCTAATCTGTACTTGTATCTTTGCTTTTTCCTGCCCAGGCATAAACCCTTACTTTTGTCCACATTAAATTTCATTTTGTTGGATAGGGCTCATCATTCAAAACTGTCAAGATCTTTTTTGGATCCTGAGCTTGCCCTCTGGGGTGTTGGCTATTCCTGCCAGCTTTGTAACATCTGCAAATTTGATGAGTTATTGCCTCATCTAAGTCATTAATGAAGATTTATGAAGAAGTCACAGATCAATATACACTGCTCAAAAAATAAAGGGAACACTTAAAAAACATAATGTAACTCCAAGTCAATCACACTTCTGTGAAATCAAACTGTCCACTTAGGTAGCAACACTGATTGACAATCAATTTCACATGCTGTTGTGCAAATGAAATAGACAACAGGTGGAAAGCAAAGGCAGTTAGCAAGACATCTCCAATAAAGGAGTGGTTCTGCAGGTGGTGACCACAGACCACTTCTCAGTTCCTATGCTTTCTGGCTGATGGTTTGGTCACTTTTGAATGCTGGCGGTGCTTTCACTCTAGTGGTAGCATGAGACAGAGTCTACAACCCACACAAGTGGCTCAGGTAGTGCAGCTCATCCAGGATGGCACATCAATGCGAGCTGTGGCAAGAAGGTTTGCTGTGTCTGTCAGTGTAGTGTCCAGAGCATGGAGGTGCTACCAGGAGACAGGCCAGTACATCAGGAGACGTGGAGGAGGCCATAAGAGGGCAACAACCCAGCATCAGGACTGCTACCTCTGCCTTTGTGCAAGGAGGGACAGGAAGAGCACTGCCAGAGCCCTGCAAAATGACCTCCAGCGGGCCACAAATGTGCATGTGGCTGCTCAAACGGTCAGAAACAGACTCCATGAGGGTGGTATGAGGGCCCGACGTCCACAGGTGGGGGTTGTGCTTACAGCCCAACACCGTGCAAGACGTTTGGCATTTGCCAGAGAACACCAAGATTGGCAAATTCGCCACTGGCTCCCTGTGCTCTTCACAGATGAAAGCAGGTTCACACTGAGCACATGTGACAGACGTGACAGGGTCTGGAGATGCCGTGGAGAACGTTCTGCTGCCTGCAACATCCTCCAGCATGACCGGTTTGGCAGTGGGTCAGTAATAGTGTGGGGTGGCATTTCTTTAGGGGGCCACACAGCCCTCCTTGTGCTTGCCAGATGGAGCCTGACTGCCATTAGGTACCGAGATGAGATCCTCAGACCCCTTGTGAGACCATATGCTGGTGTGGTTGGCCCTGGGTTCATCCTAATGCACGACAATGCTAGACTTCATGTGGCTGGAGTGTGTCAGCAGTTCCTGCAAGACGAAGGCATTGATGCTATGGACTGGCCCACCCGTTCCCCAGACCTGAATCCAATTGAACACATCTGGGACATCATGTCTTGCTCCATCCATCAACGCCATGTTGCACCACAGACTGTCCAGGAGTTGGGAGATGCTTTTAGTCCAGGTCTGGGAGGAGATCCCTCAGGAGACCATCCGCCACCTCATCAGGTGCATGCCCAGGCGTTGTAGGGAGGTCATACAGGCACATGGAGGCCACACACACTACTGAGCCTCATTTTGACTTGTTTTAAGGACATTACATCAAAGTTGGATCAGCCTGCAGTATTTTTTTCCCACTTTAATTTTGAGTGTAATTCCAAATCTAGACCTCCATGGGTTGCTAAATTTGATTTCCATTGATAATTTTTGTGTGATTTTGTTGTCAGCACATTCAACTGTGTAATGAACAAAGTATTTAATAAGAATATTTCATCCATTCAGATCTAGGATGTCTTATTTTTGTGTTCCCTTTATTTTTTTGAGCAGTGTATATATAAAAGTATTAATTCTATTCTTTCAGACTAAGCTTTTAAAAATGTTTGCCTATTTGCAATGTTTAATTACTTAACATCCTTTATATAATTTAATTCATTTAGCCTTAAAATGATCTGGTATGTCATTATTCATAACATAATGCCTAAGATGTTGCATATGTTGTAGCATTAGTTACAAACAATAGTTTTTATCAAATTTATTTTTTAAGGTTTATATTGATCTTGTGATTGCATTGATTCAGCTGTTAACTGTCCAGAATAAAGCAGGTTACACTGGAAGAACAGAGCAACATCTTTTCCAATAAATAATATTCTTACTATATTCCTTGGAATGATATATTTGGCTCTAGTATGGAACATGCCACTAAGAAATTGATTTCTAAGCTTTTCTGAAGCTCTAACAGCTAAAACATTCAAGATGCTTATTTAATTTGCTTTTAATGACCACATTTTTTTTATCATGATTAATCAATTAAAACTATACTAATGAATACTATAAAAGTTATTAAAAGGGAGGCCGGGTGACTGCACCAGTGACTCTTTCTTGTCTCAACCACCCCACAAAGTTGTTAGAACTTTAAGCCTAAATCCCAATTCAGGATATTCAAAAGGAAAATGTCCTCACTTATTTACATTATGGCAATTACGATGCAGTCTCTTCATTCTTCTGTAATATGTTTTTGTCAATTCATACTTTGCTCATTAATTTCTAAGTTGATATTGTAGTGAATAAGAACGTAAAAAAATATTTACGTATATTTCTTGTATTGGCTGTACATTAGAACACATAGATATAACTGGTCTTCATTTGTATGTATTACAGGACTATTGCCAACTATCTGGTATGGAGAATGGTTTATTCAAGAATATTCAACCTCAGTCGACGTTTTCAATATAGATGGCTAGAATTTTCGAGGGTGAGTATGAGACATCAATATCCATGTTATTCCTGCCTATAAGATGAATAACAATATTTGATATCCATATTTCATGATCTAGCCTGCCTGAACCAAAAGTTTCTGTAGAGATCAATGTGTATTGAACAAACCATTGCGATTTGGATCCTGACAACCATTTTTTTTAAAGGGATCTCTAGAGTTTCTTTGTTTACTTATTTGAAAAATTTATATGGCCAACCATAATACATAAAATCACTCTGAATGGCTAACAATTAATAGAACACATAAAAAAAACAACTTACATATCACCAAGTGCTGTAATGCTTCAATCACAAAAACATAAATACTGGGCTTACCTCGCACCCTGGCTCAATGCTTGAGGGAAAAGCCAAGTTTTAATGGCCTTTAAGAAGACAAGGAGGGTAGAGTTGCTCTGTTTCTCAAGGGTAGGCTGTTTCACTGGGTAAGCACAGCTACAGAAAAGGCTATACATGAACTTACCATAATATATCAATCTTAACTCAAACAGGTAATCCAGGGAACAACATCTTTACCGCCTCAATGGGATAAATGTGTAAACTTCCTAGAAAGTGCTCTCCCATATGTTCTTGGCAAAATATTTGTACAACTACATTTCCAAGAAGATAAAAAAGAAATGGTAGGTTTTATTTTGTTTTACTTAATTTTTTAATATTTGTTTGATTGTTTCAACACAGTAAACAATAGTAGAAGAGTTCACAGCAATTATACAAATTGCTATTGTAGAAAATAAAGAGTCCCAGCTTCAGGAACAAATAACATCCATATGAAATCTATAAGGTTAAATAGATATTATAGTTTACTTAGGATCAGCTGGGTAGAAATGAATACGTAATTGTTTTTCTGTCTTTAAACTGAGTTAGATACTAACTGCTACACTTACCATAGTTTTGTACCAATTTTGCAGCATTTTCTTCCACAAAGCTTGAGTTTTGTATCACTATAGATAAGGGAATACAGACATTTCAAAATAAGATCCTGAGGAAATTATAGTGCTGTTTTCATGCAGTATACATGCTAGCATTTGGTACCAATTACATTGTTTTGTTCCATCAAGGGCAAGTTTTGCAACCCCATCAAAACTAGGTCACTTATATGCATTCTATGTATTAGCAATGAAAATATTGTTCTAGGGCCTATTGACCACTGAGAGCATACTAATTCTAATGGACATTCTTGAATTTTATAAATACATATATGTAAGAAACAAAAATATATTACTATATTACAAAAACAAAAGAGTCATAAAACGAAGACACCAAATTTAGACTCAACATCTCTATGAACACTAAACAGAGTATAAGACAAGGTAGTGCAGGGGCCTTCAAACTTGACAACTTTAAGGCTTGTGGACTTCAACTCCCAGAATTCCTGAGTTAACATGACTGGAGGAGGAATTCTGGGAGTTGAAGTCCACAAGTCTTAAACTTGCCAAGTTTGAAGACCCTTGAGGTAGTGTGATATCCCTGTGCTTACCTACAATGCTTGATAGAATATTTACCATAAATCATAAAATGGGTGGTATTATAAGATAGATGTTTGTAGAAAGATAGTGGATGCTGTGAGGCTTGTAGCAAGGAATAAATTATCACAAGAAGGAAAACTGCTGTGTTTCTTGTTATATGGAAGTGAGAGTTGTGTCACAAGAAACACAAACATGTTGAATGGGGCACTTAAGTGGTTGTAGCAAAACAAACAAGTAAAATGATTTAAGAATAGTTAATGACAGAATATGGATTGAATACAAAATTGAGTAACCACTATGAAATATTTTGAGGTGGCATGGTTATACAGAGAGCATGAGAGAGATTTTAAACAAAAAGAGAAATAGTGTATCGGTTAAGAGGAAGGGGAAGATTGAAAAAATTCTGGCTGGCTGCATTAATAAAATCCTGAAAAGAGAAAGGTATGAAGCATAAAGACTAAAAGGCAGCATAGGAGGCGGATAACAGATATGATATAAGCAAATATATAAATTGATTGTGAATAGTGTGGGTGCAAGACTGATTGAAGGCACACACACATACATATGCATGTGCGCGCGCACACACACATCATATGCATGTGCGCCACACACATACATATGCATGTGCGCGCACACACATACATATGCATGTGCGCACACACGCAGAGTTTAACCTATGTTTCCTTTTCTTTTATCCTATGTTATGCTTTTAACTTCTTTTGCTTAATAATTCTTATTCCTTTATGGTACTTGGTATAATGTTGCTTACTGCCCCAGGAAATAGTGTGATGGCTATGTATGTATTGGAATATTAGCTGTGCCTGAGTATAGGCATAACCCAAAATGTGTTGTAGAGGAAAATTGGAAAAGAAAACTTTTCATCTTGAATAAACAATCCCATGCATGTTTATAATCCTAGGCACACTCCATTTATGCCAGGGGTGGGATTCAGTTTTTTTAACAACCGGTTCTGTGGGCGTGGCTTGGTTGGTGGGTGTGGCTTGGTGGTCATGTGACTGGGTGGGCGTGGCCAACTCAATATCACTCATGTCAAGGGGCGCTTTTCCTCACCTGGCCTCTCATGACAGTGGGAATGCTGCAACGGTCATAAATATGAAAAATGGTCATAAGTCACTTTTTTCAGTGCCATTGTAACTTTGAATCATCACTAAATGAACTGTTGTAAGTCAAGGATTATCTGTACAAAAATACAAAAAGCTTCTTTGCTTGCAAAAAGCTGCCCTAAATACCAATCATTAGATTAAAAATACCTGCAAGCCAGAGTTACAAATCAGGCAGGGTGCCAGAGCACCTTGAGGAATTAAAATAGTTAAAATGCAGTGATAACTATCAGCAGCCATCTCTTGCTCATAAAGTGAAACCCTTTAGCAGAGAGGTCATTTAAGCTCTCCAGAAAAAGCACACCCAAGAAAAGCAATCCTTAGTTCCATTTGCACCACTTAAAGATACCAGCTGGTCTCAATCATCTCACAAGATATCCTAAGGAAATCATCCAGACCTTTAAGAAAAGGTCACATGCCCTCCAGAAAGGCAGTAAGAAAAATCAGTGCCAAGTTTGCATCCTGCCTCTTGGAAGAATACCCCAAAAGGACAGTGCCAGATATCGCTAAAGCAGTGAAGGAACACCCCCTCCCCAGATAGAAAAAGAAACTGTGAGGCAGCAAAAAATTCAAACACAATACAAATAATTAAATCACAACAGTAGCTGTTGCTTTTTGAAGTTGAATAGGGAAAATTATCCCACCAATAAAGACAGGATTAAATGTCACCAAGCACAGAATTAACCTTAATCAAAAACCAGTTTTAGACCAAAACTCAGAAAGGGTATGTAAACTCACGTTTGAATGTCAATCTTTCTAGCTAGCCAAGAAGCTCTGCTGACCATCACTCATCTTGGTTCCCTGTCACTAAAAGCTTTGCTTCATTATTCAATTATTTCTTCAAAGTGCTGATTGTCCAGGGAAGTATTTCCTTCCAACAGCAGTGTAAAAATCTTAAAACAACCCTTCCCCTTTAAAAAAGTCAAGCCTCAGAAGCTCTGGAGACAGGAAGTCTAGGCATACTGGCAAGAATGTAATAAGAGTGGAAAAAAACAAAAGGAGATTGCTTCTAACTACTGGTTCTCCAAACTGCCTAGAAAGTTAACAAGGGGTTCTATAGAACTGGATAGAACCGGTAGAATCCCACCCCTGATTTATGTCTTGTACATGCCTCTTTGTGGTAAATCTCATGGAAATGTTGGATTTTAATATGAATATGGACAATATGTAAATAAATACTCTGGTTTATTTCATTTTTAAAATGAGTCCTTTTCATTTCTTTAGTTTATCAATCATGTTTCAGCTGCTTAGACATTATAACCCTAACCCCATGTCCTCTTAGTGGTAGGTGCCTGTTGCAAAACAAATAATCTATTAGGACATTCTCAACTGTAGTCAACGATGAACGCATGTCCTGGGTGTCATCTTGTCTTTCTTCTTTGATCAAACATATAATATTTATGATCTAAATTTAGCAATATATTTGACCAAAAGCCTAAGCAGCATGAATGGCTATGCCTCAACAATTTTGATAAGAACTCTGAGGATATAAGAACATTCTTCCTGTTAGCACTATTGCTACAGATGTGGATAAAAATCAGAATATACTCCAGAGCCCAATTGTAGACTCTAGAATATGAGCTAACAACGTCTGAGTTCAGGGAGTTCAGCTCATTAGTTCACTAAGTTAATTGAAACATTGCTCTGCCATCATTATTCTCTGAGTTAACCTATTCCCTGGGATGCAGTTTACTCTTGATTGTTGAATACTCAGTCCTGTACTGACTTCCATATTGAATTAAAATAATGCAATATTAAAAGACATTAATGAATCATAAAAATAAGATGCTGCAAGTCCCCTAGGTCATTTAGGGAAGGGCATTTTATATAGATCAATATAAAAACACAATTTCAGCCAGCAGTTTCCAGGGTGGTAGCTGAATTGAAACAAAAACAGAAGTGTTGCAGCACCTTGAAGACCAACAATTCTGTTATAATATTAATGGAAGTTTAATGCAATAATGTTAATCTAAACCTATTTCTTAGGTTTAGGTGAAATTAGAAGTTTCATCTACCACTTACTCCATTTTTTCTGAGTATTTTGTCAATATTTGTTTTCACATTTCAGATTAATATTTAGGGGAAAATCTAACTTTGATGCTTTTACATACTTTCTTTCAGAATAAATGCATTTGATAAAAATCTTGCTATTTTTATCAGTCTTAGACAGTTTTTGTTACTATGATGTGTTTTTTTCTTAGAATTGAAATTAGAGGCTAGCAATACAATGCAGGGTAAAAATGTATGGGAATTGAAATACAAAACACCTAATGTTTCCTTCAGATGACAGAGCTGACTGAAGGAATTCGATGGGCCTTTATAGACATGTTAGAAAATGAAAATGACTGGATGGATTTGGAAACAAAAAGAAAAGCTGTTGAAAAGGTAAGGATATTAAAATACAGTCTATACTATCATATGTGAATGCATAGCAAGAAAAAGAACTGAAAACAGGATTGGATGTTTATTGCAAAGTTCTATGATTTGTATCTTTTATTTGAAAAGAAGGTATTTATTGAGCTGCCCTTTAAGGGGGATCAATTAGCATGCCTGACGACTTGACGCTTAAACACCTTAATTGAAGCAACATTCAGTATGGTTGAGCTTCAAATATTACATCAAACCCAGAGGCTACAGAGGCTGCCTCTAATTAAGAAACCACAACTTATCAGTGCCAAAACTCATTGTGTTTACCAATTTGTTTGTAATTGCGGAGACAATTACATCAGCAGAACTGATAGGTGTTTGGCTTTCAGAATAAAGGAGCATCTTCTGAAATGGGTCCAAACAGCCTTGGGTAATCCAACAACAGCAGCAAATCATGGCCATAAAATGCCTTCTTCGGCCATTACAAGACACTTACTATCTACAGGTCACCAGGTGGATCAAAACTCTGCATTTAAAGTTCTACTATGCCATCTGAACTCTCGTTTCCTGCAATTTGCTAAGGTAGTTGCCATTAACCATTTGAAGCCCCCCTTGTGTGTGCAGAAATGGCTTTATGTCAATCTACACCTCCCATGGGCATAAGGCTTGCCATTGGTTGCTTTCCTGCATATATTATAGGCTTAATTAATTAATGCTCTTGCTAGATCTTATATTTGAGGCTGATTTTAACTATGCTATTGTAATGTAGGTACTAATGAGTCAATATGAAATGCTTGCATCTACCTCTTTGTCTTTTGATTAAATTATTAAAAGGGACTGGTTAACTCTTCTTTATAGTCATGGTGATTCTTTGATTCATTTTGCATTTAAATAGAACAAGTTAGTAATTATATTTAAATAAACAGTTTTCCTTGGGAGAGAAACTATTAATGTAAGGCTTTAAGACTTCTCTTCTGACATTATTCAATTCCTGGAATTGATTGGAATTACTGGATTGCCCCATATTGTATATCTCAAATCAAATCAAATCAAATCAAACATTTATTGTCAATGTACAACATGTATACAATAAAATAGAAATGAGCCTCCCTTGGTGTAGCCCCCCCAAAAAAAAAAAACACAAAATACATCTCAGTAACTCAATAAATGAAAGAAATAGAATCCCTAAACCCAAATAAGTAATAACTAACACACATTCCCATTTACCTATATGTATGTAACATATTATATTACATTGGTATGAACATGTTGCACGTTACGCTGGCCCTGAAAGACTATCATATTAAATCTAATTGTGGTGTTATGTTGCATTCAGAAGTCTGACAGCCCATGGATAAAAGCTATTTTTCAGCCTATTCATTTGTCTAGTTATGCTTCTATATCTCCTGCCCTATGGTAGGAGAGTAAAGAAGTGCTGATCAGGGTGTGAATAATCCCTGAGGATTTTCTCACTCTGCTGAGGCAGTGGGTCCTGGCGATTTCATCCAGTGGTGTCAGGGGACAGCCTGTAATTTTTTGTGCTGTGCTCAACACCCTCTGTAATGCCTTTTTGTCCGTGGCTGTCAAGCCAGCATACCATACCATAACACAATATGTAAGGGGGCTTTCTATCGTAGACTGGTAAAAGGAAATAATCAGTCATCATTCCACCTAATATTTCCGCAAGACCCTAAGGAAATGGGGTCTCTGTTGAGCCTTCCTGACCACCTGGATTGTGTTATTTTTCCAGATGATATCTTGGCTAAGGTGGACTCCCAGAAATTTGAAAGAGGAGACCCTCTCCACACAGCCCCCTTGATGTAGAGTGGGCAGGTTCCACTCTCTGCTTCTGGAAGTCTAATACCATCTCCTTTGTCTTGCTGAAGTTTAGATGCAAGTTGTTTTCTGAACACCAGGTGGATAACTTCTGGAGTTCTTCCCTGTATGCTAATTCATCTCCTCCTGTAATAAGACTGGGTATTGTGGTATCATCTACAAATATTGGTCAAAGTTTGATGGAAGACATGACCTGAGGTGTTGAAGAACCAGTGTCTCAAAGCACATCATCACTATAGATTTATTGATTTTATTTATTTGATTTGCCAATTGTTTACAAGATAATAAGTATAAGTGTATACATAGTTGTGAATACATGAAATGGGTACATATAAGAAAAATAAAAGAATAAGAGAAACAATAGGACAGGGACGGTGGGCACGATGGTGCGCTTTATGCACCCCCTACAGACCTCTTAGGAAAGGGGTGAGGTCAATAGTAGACAGTCTAAGGTTAAAGTTTTTGGGGTTTGGGGAAGAGACTACAGAGTCGGGTAGAGTATTCCAGACATTGACCACTCTATTGCTGAAGTCGTATTTCCTGCAATCAAGTTTGGTGCGGTTTACTTTGAGTTTGTATCTATTGTGTGCTCTTGTGTTGTTATGGTTGAAGCTGAAGTATTCATTGACAGGTAGGACATTGCAATGTATGATTTTATATACCATGCTTAAGTCAGACCGAAGACGGCGTAATTCAAGGTTTTCTAGTTTTAGAATTTCAAGTCTGGTGGCATAAGGTATTCTACAACGAGTAGAAGAGTGGAGAACTCTTCTTGTGAAATATTTCTGGACTTTCTCAATTGTGCTAATATCAGATACGTAATGAGGGTTCCAGACTCATGAACTGTATTCGAGTATTGGTCTAGCAAATGTTTTGTATGCTCTGGTTAGTAGTGTGATATTACCAGAGAAAAAACTACGTAGGATTAGGTTAACAACTCTTAATGCCTTTTTGGTTACTGCAATGGGTCTATAGTCATTCAGGTTGTTTATTGCTGTTTTCTTTGGAATTGGAATGATAGTGGCTGCTTTCAGACATGATGGACCAGTGGCTGATTGCAGGGAGAAGTTAAAAATCCTTGTTAGGACCTCTGATATTTGGTCAGCACAGGTTTTAACCACTATCCCCAGCACCTCATCTGGACCTGCAGCTTTATTGGAATTCACAGCCTTCAATACAGCTCTCACTTGGTGTTCATGCAAGGCGAGTGGCTGGGAGTTGGAGGGCCGGCGGGCTGGGGCTACAGGGTCAGGTCTCTTGACCTCATAGTGGGTGAAGGTGTTCAATTCCTCTGCCAATGAGGCATCAGAGTTGACTGTCTTCATCGTATTGCCCTTATAGTTAGTTAGATGCTGCAGTCCCTGCCACACCTGCCTTGGGTTGTTGTCTGCTAGATGGTTCTCCACCTTTTGTTTATATTTTTGTTTAGCTACCTTGGTGCCTCTCCGTAGATTTGCCCTGGCCTCATTGTATTATCTCTGTCACCTGCCTTAAAGGAGGAATTTCGGGCTCTCAGGAGTGTCTGTACCTCTGTTGACATCCAGGATTTGCAATTCTCATAGATGCACTTGTTCACTGTTACATTATCTGTGCATATTTTGATATATGAGAGTACGGTGTCAGTGAATTCTTGCAACTCCAAATGTTTAAATATACTCCATTCAGTAGTCTCAAAGCAGTTTTTCAACTGGCAGAGTGTTCCATCTGGCCAGATTTTAACAGTTTTCCTGACTGGCCGTATCATTTTCCTAAGGGGGATATACTTTGGGCACAATAGCAGAGAGATGTGGTCAGACGTACCCAGATGGGAGTGGAGATTGCTCTATATGCCTGACTTAAGTTTGAATACATATGGTCTAAAGTGTTCTTACCTCTGGTGGTATACTGCACATACTGCACAAACTTAGGAAGAACAGACTGTAGACAAGCTTGATTAAAATCCCCAGCCACGACAAAAGCGCCCTCAGGGTAAGTTTGCTGCTACCTCTTGATGGTGTCATGTAACTTAGAGAGTGCTGTGCTAACATTTGCATCAGGTGGACTATAGACAGTGGTGATAATTATAACAGAAATGATAGTTTATAGATTATAACAGACAAATGATAGTTAAGAATTCCACATCCGTAGAACAGTGTGTATAAGTAACTACTGTTATCTGTGATTATAACACAGTCTTCAACTTTTTATTTGTTTATTATTTGTATTCCTTATAAAAATCTGGAAATCATTTAAAATAAAATATATTTGGGTCATTGTATGCCTGATATATTACAATATTGTCAATACAGTCAAGTACAGTTTCTACTGAATAGAACTTATTACAGTGCAATATGTTCAGGGGTGGGATTGTACTGGCCATGCAAACCAGTGGTTCCGGTAAGCATTTGGCCCCGCTCACCCACCCCTGCTCTTTCCTGTGCTTTATTTTATTTTTTTAGAGCACAGATGATTCATGCGGCAGAGTGGTTTGCTGCGCCTCAGCTGTTTTATTCACAGAGGCTGCAGTAGAAGGTAAGTATTAGAGCTGAAAATGGGCTTTTTTAAACACTGTGCATGTGTGCTCACCAAACCAGTTGTTACACCGGTTGAATTGCACCACTGAATATGTTTGATTATATTAAAGAAGAATTGTATAACTTATGCAGAAGAATCAAATTTGAAATTTCAATTTAAGATGGTGTATGGAATATTAAGGCTGAGGTTTACCTTTAACTTTTTTTGGCATGGTTGGGGACTACTGTGCAATAATGGGGGAGGATAATGCAAAGTAGGTAGGCATATATGTTCTTTTAGCTGGGTGTTATTCCATGTTAAAGGACACAGTACAGTTTTTAATGTTTTTCACTGAAACTGATATAAAATTATACCACTAATTTTCAGCAACTGTGGTTAAAAGTTCCGTTCCCAAAGCCTCATGTTATCTGTAATTTAAAAGTATCAATATAATTGTCCCAAGTATTTTCAGTCAGAAATTATGGTGCACATAATTATTAGCTCATGAAATTTAATACATACCAAACTTATAACTTTTGTTTTACTTTTTCTGATGCTTCAGTAGTTCTTAAAACTATTCTCCCTTATTCTTTCAAGCTTTTTATAGATATGTTTTATATTTCATAAAAATGGAATTTGTAGTAGTAGTTGTACAATTGCTTTCAACCCTTTGTGTTCTGATGGAAATAATTTCCAGGATTGTCTGTTTATAATTTAAGTATTTCAATTCCTGTAAGCTCATGTTTGTGTATTCTGAGATATCTAACCACTTCTGTTTGTTTTATTCTTAATATTTTAACATATAATTATGCATTATGTTCATTGATATTATTAGTTACCATTTTTGCATTAAAACAGATGATGATTTCTTTTGTTGTCTAAAAATAGACTTTAATGGCTCTCATCTGCAATAAGAACCCCATTCTAAGATCTCCATTATCTTTCTTCATCAGTATTTCTGTTAAAGTGGGAAGAAAATTCCAAAAAACAAACTTATTGTGCCTTATTTGACTCCTTCTTAGAAACTATGATAAACTGACTTGTTGATGTGAGAAACTTGCTCTGACTCTTCTGGGTCTCTTTCCACATGGGGCTTCTTTTATGTGAAGCAGCCTTCAAATACTAGATCTTCCAGGAAGCACATAAGTTGCTTCACAGCTTGAAACCATTTTTTGATGTATAATGTTTTCACTATTTTGTGTGACATAAGAAAATATGCAGCTATGAATGTCTATTTATAGATTTCCAGGGATTCTTGGAGACTTTATTTTATAATTGTTCATTTTAAGCTTTCAGGGGAAACTTATCTTAATAAGGTAATAATAGACTTTAAAAACACTTGAATGCAAAAGGCAGAGGCAAAAGAGAAAAAATGTAATTTTCTACAAGTTCTTTTAAGAGAAAACTTCAGCATTCTTAGATGAAAAACAATAAATGTAATGCTTTTTAGCTGATACAAATGTGAAAAATGTATTGAATACAGAAGTGGTATGCTGCCAGTTTGCACCAGTTCTAGTGATCTGGTAGTGCCAGTCAGCAGTTGGGTTTGTTGATTGTTGATTGGCTGTTGTTACTGAGACACAGGGGTGGGATTCAAATTTTTTAACAACCGGTTCTGTGGGCGTGACTTAGTTGGTGATCATGCGACTGGCTGGGCATGGTCAACTCAATATCACTCACATCGAGGCACGCATCTCCTTGCCTGCCCTCTCATGACTGTGGGGAAGCTGCAACAGTCATAAGTGTGAAAAACAGTCATAAGTCACTTTTTTCAGTGCCATTGTAACTTTGAATGGTCACTCCACAAAAGCAAAGTACCAGCAAAGGAGGAAAAAAAAACTCCAGAGAAGTTCCTGAGACAGGAAGTCTAGTCCTGTCAAGAATGTAATAAGAGTTAATGGAGAGGCAGTTTCTGTAAGCAACACCAGAATGTTTCCTTCCTGCCTTCCTTACAGGATTAGGCCAGTAATTTATTCTAACAACCGGTTCTCCTAACTTAGAATGCTTAGAATGTTAACAACCAGTTCTAGCGAATAGTTGCGAACTGGTAGAATCCCACCCCTGCTGAGACACGGTCTTTGGTTTTAAGTACTGTCTGTGTGGTGCAAATTAGTGTTGTTAGTTCGGATACTTCTGAGTCATGGTCTGGCTTCAAACTGTTGGATTGTCTGGTTATTGTTGTTGAGACGTGGTCTGATTTCTTGTGAGCTGATGAGTTATGTTTTGTTGTGGTGTAGTGGTGGATGCCTGTTTGTTTGATTTGAATGCTATCTTCGAGATCACGGTTGATGCAGTTCTTTCATTTTCAGTGATTGGTAGACCAGATTGATAATATGTTTGTTTATTGACTTGTTGGTGGAAAACCAGGCTTGACATGATCCATTAACTAACAACACTAATTTACAACACACCGAGCTACTAATATTCAAACACATCTCAAATAGCTATATTTATATTTCATAAATTTGCAAATAAAACAATGGGAAACATTTCAGTGGCAAAAATGTTATAAATATATGTTTACACATTGCATGCAATAATTATAAATGTTGTTTTATTTGTGGCTGAACATACACATATCCTATCAATTATTATTTCAATAAATCATGAAATAAATCATGGGTTAGTTCAATCAGTAAATAGTCAAATGTCAAGTGAAAAATGTCAAGAGTAAGAATAGCCTAGTGCTCTTTAAGAAACCACTGAAAAGAAAATTCATCAGATAAGCTCTTTGACTACTCCATGCCCCCTGTAACTGGGAATGGGACTGAAATTCCTAATACATTATGGGGTAGTAATATTCTAGCTACCTAAAACATTAAAATAAACTAATCAGAACAAAACAATCTTTGTTTTTGTTTGCTACAATTCCCACTGCAAATATATGCTCAGTTATGTTTACTTTTAGATAAAGAAATACACAGAAAAATATAGTAATCATCTGCAGCTTGGCATTCTAATTTTAAAATCTTTATGGCCTGACTTTGAGATGACTTGTTCAATGTAGCTATAACAACACCTGAGATGAAGTAAAGATATTAACTGCTGCTTCAGCTGAAGCTGGGATGCTTGCTTAGCAAAGGCAGCTCCAAGCTTTTGACTTGAGGGTCACTTAAAGACTTCTTCTTAGTAGGCAGCAGAGGGCAGCAATAGCACAATAATTTAGCTCCCAACAACTTAAGTAAAATGTTAAACTGAACATTGTGAGAGTCCCTAGGCAAACATTTGGTTGGAACCATACTTTGTTAGTAATATCGTGGAAAATATAAATGGCAGTTTTCTAAGTGAACTACAGAGGACAAAGCCAAGGTTAAATTTCCACTTTGTTGTAACCCTTGGGCTCTAGCATCTGGCTAATGATGTTACATGCTGATAATTCTGATATCCAGTAAATACTTACTTATACTAGAAACACTGACATTAACCAACTATTAAATTGGAACAATTACCACCTAACTGGAGACTCTGCAATGTGTGCTTTCAAACTTTTTGTTTTGTTCTAGTAGGAATGTTTGAAGAATTTGTTAGATTTGTGTTCTGTCTCTGCTTCAGGGGCTTAAGCACCATACATAATGCTTTCTCTTCCAAACCCTCCCACCATAAGAACCTTGAGAGGTAAAAGTTGACCTAAGAGTAACTGATCCTAAATCACCCAGTGAGCATCTATTGCTGATGGTGAATGTGGATTTTCCTAGTGCCAGTTTAGCACCATAACTACACTGGCTCTTTGATTTTATTTAGTGATCTGGGTGTCATGGTTCCAACTGACAAACCCAACCAAGCCAGCAAAGCTGAGATGATCCAATCTTTTAATGCCAAACTTTATTGAATACATCATTTTGGCATAACATGAATGCAAAACCAGTTCTACCTAATTCCTGCGGTTTAAATAATCTTCTCTCCATCCCATTAAGGCAGGTCACTTGGAAAACTGTCCAAGTCTTTGCCAAACATCTGGTTTGATGATCTTGGTTCCTACAGGATGATTTCTTGTTGCTACTTGGAATTGGCATTTCAACCCTGCCCTTACTTCCCCCCTGGTTCTGTAGCAAGCTGAGAAGTAAAAATGGCTGCAACAGCATAATCACGCTTAGAACTTGACAGTTGGAACCCCTAGCATGTGAAAGGTACTTAGAAAATTTTGTGTGTGTGTAGCCTTTTTTGCCACTGGATTCTGGATTCCACCACCAGTTTAAGCAGACTACAATGAAACACTGGGTGCACTTTTCCCAATATCCAGGGTAGTTTGAGCTCCACTGTAACTGGGTTTATGACCTTTAAAACTGGAAAGGGCCCTATGTACTTCAGACCTGCTTTTTACAGGATAGCCTTAATTTTAAATACTTTGTAGATAGATAAACTTTGTCCCCTATATGGAATATTCCCTGGGACAATTGTTTCTTATCTGCCTGGACTTTCTGACTCTCCATTGCTCTAGTTAATGCTTTCCTGACATTTCCCCAGGCATTTTGAAGGGAACCCACCCATTCAGTCAAGTTTACTGATGATGGGAGTTCCCTAGGGTACCTTAGCATGGGCACAAATTCTACCCCTGTTGCTACCTTCAAAGAGGTATGTCCCATACTACTACCATGTTTCCCTGAAAATAAGACTGGGTCTCATATATTTTTTGAACCCAAAAGCCCATTAGGCCTTATTTTCAGGGATGTCTTATTTTGTGGCCAGCTGGCCACTCCCTCCCACCATCTGTTTACCCAAGGCTTGCCTAGTGCTTCCTAGGGCACTCACACTTTCCTTCTAGCACAGACCGAAAGCTTCATCTGTTTGCAAATGGGTTGCTTTGAAAGAGAGCAATTAGCTCCGTTTCAAAGCACCCCATTTGCAAGCAGGCAAAACTTCATCTTCCTCTGGGTGAAAAGTGTTTGGGTGCCTATGGGGTGTTAGGGAATGGAGCAGTTTGCTCGGGGATGAGACTGGGGAGGCAATTGCTCTTCTCTGGAGCTCCATCATCCTCTGCTCTGCTGCCTGTCCTTTCTATCTCCTCCCCCTCACTCAGTGGTCCTGCATCCTCTCTTCCTCTCTGACAACCCTTTCCAGGCCCAAGGGACCCAGGGCTGTTCATCCTGCTCATCCAGTCATCCTCCAGGGCCAGAGAGGCTGCACCATCTTTGTCTGTCAGCCCTGGCTCCTCCTCCTACTCTGACCCGACATCCCTGACCTCTTATTCATAGCTGCACACACTGCACAACTTTTTACAAGCTTTCTATGTCCTTATTCATTCCTGGCCACTAAAATGGTCTTTTAGCTAAATATAAAGTCTTTAAGAATCTGAAGTGGCCAGCTTGCTGCCTCCAGGTTAGCAAACCCACCTCACCACAAACACCTCTTTCTCCCATACTGCCCAATGTCTATCAGTCTTGTTCAGTTTTCATGAAGTGTAAGTGCACGGCTGCAAATTCTTTCTGAAGGAGCACTGCTCCTATTGCTACATCACTGGCATTAGCTTGGATCATGAACAGCTCCTTGGGTTAGGGTGCTTTAGGACCGGCTCTGCTGCAAAAAGTCTCTTAAGTTTTTCAAAGGTTGTCTGGCACTCCATTGTCCAGTTCAACAATTGACCTGGGCCTGGTTTCACTCCCCCTCCTCCCGTTTTCAATAGCTCTGTAATCAGCAGGGAGATTTTGCAAAGGAGGAGATGAATTTCCTGTAAAGGTTTGCAAACCCCAAGAAGCTTTGTTTGCAGGTTCGTGGGGCTTGTCACTCTAGGATGGCTTTAACCTTTCCCATGTCCATTTCTACTCCATCACATGATACCCAGGTAGTCTAAGCTGGTTTTGTGGAATTCACATTTAGACAGTTTGGTGTACAGCTTAGCTTTTAGGAGCTTCTGCAAGACCTGTGACACTAGCTTTACTTGTTCCTCCATTGTCTCTGAATAGATGAGGATGTCACCAAGATAAACTAGAACCCCTTTGTACAAGTGTTCATGTAGCACCTCATTGATTAGTTGCATGAATATGGCTAGGGCTCCTTAGAATCCAAAGGGCATAACTTTGAATTGATAGCTTCCTAATGGGCAACTGAAAGCTGTTTTCCATTAATTGCCTTACTTGATTCTTACTTGATAGTACACTTCCCTCAAATCTTGCTGTGGCAGGACTTTTCCTCCCCATTGCCACCCATCTCACCCCTTTTGGCCAGCATATAATAGGGCTCCACTTGGTTAACCAGGACAACCCTAGTATCATAGCCTCCATCATTTTGGGCGCCACTATGAATTGGATGGTCTCCTATTTCTAGGTGCACTTTTTCTGTCAGTTACATGGCTGGGTATCCCCCTCCCCACCAATGAGCCATCAACCTGCTCAAACTTCATAGAGTAGTGCAGTCTCCTCACTCATAACCTCAGCTTTGGGCACTACAATCTTCACAAGAACTGACAAAGGGGCTGATGGTTTCACTTACCATTGGATTGTCCTCCTTTTTGTCTTCATTCTCATAGAGGTTCATCTGCTGCTCTTCCTCAGTCAGAGGTCCCACCCCTTCACTGCTAGGGGAAGTGACATGTGATTTCTCTCATCCCTTTTGCACTTTTTTTTGCTTGGATAGGGCTTGAGCTTTTGAAGCCACCTTGGGGGCTGGTGCCAGGCACATAGCCACTCAGTAGCCTTCCTGGCCACATCCAAAACACAAACTGGATTCACACATCCCCAGGGCCTCTGGGGGGGGGGGGAAGTATCGATGCAGGCGGTGGTCTCCTTCCCAATGGGCACCACTCCTGGCTCTTTTTCAGCCAGCTTTCATCCCCCTATGCCTCTTGTATTCTTTTATGTTGAGCTCCACCATCGTCATCAATCGATACCAGTCACAGATCTGGTATCAGGTACTCCCCTGGGCAAGCAGGTGTGAAACAGCTCCCAATTGAATTCAAGCCATCTCTAAAAGGGTAGACTAGCAGCTGTTCTGGCCAGTGCCTCAGTTTATCCACAATTCTTCAGAACTCACAAAAGTACTCCACCACTAGTTGGTTCCCTTGTCTGATGGTTCACATCTCTGACTCTGCCCACTGGACTTGGGTGTCATCTTCAAATCTGCCTCTGAGCTCTGCCAGAAAAGTATCAGCATTCCCCAATTCTGGCGGCCTTTGTCATGGAGATCCATCACCCACTCCACTGCTTTCTCCTCAAGGGGAAATGGTGTTTACAATTGTCACCTCATTGGGGTAGGAAAGGGTGTACTGGTTTAGGTGTACCCACACATGGTTTAGGAAGAAAGCCAGTTTCTCTGAGCTTCTGTCTAACGTAGCCTTAATCGGCAGAGGATCCATATGGTGGGGAGCACCCCAGTGTCCTGGAACCCAGTCAGGTCCAGGAAAGTAGAACCCGGGCTGGCCATCCCTGAGTCTTCCTTTATCAGCCCCACTCCAGGCTTCACTGTCGATTCCTCCTATGCTCCATTTCAGTGATCTTCCCTGAGTCTTCACAGCTCTTCTGCAGGTGACTGGACAGGTTGCGGTCCCCACAATTTTGGCTTGTTAGTTGGATTTAAGGCAGAGCTGGTTTAATGTCAAGGTTCCGACTGATGAACCCAACCAAGCCAGCAAAGCTGAGGTGATCCAATCTCTTAATGCCTAACTTTATTGAATACATCATTTCGGCACAACATGAATGCAAAACCAGTTCTACCTAATTCCTGCAGTTTTCACATAATTAAAGAATAGGTTCTTCCCTCCACCCCATTAGTGCAGGTCACATTGTCCAATTAGATGTCCAAGTATTGTTAGGGAAAACTGTCCAAGTCTTTGTTGAACATGTAGTTAGATGTCCTTGGTTCCCACAGGATGATTTCTTGTCACTTAGAACTAGCATTTCAACCTTGCTCTTCCCTCCCCCCTGGTTCTGTGGCAAGCTGAGAAGTGAAAATGGCTGCAACAGCATAATCCCGTTTCGAATTTGACATTGAGTTGTTCTTCCTGATCTGTTATACACACTGGAAATTATCAATCCACTTTTACATGTTCTGAATTTGTGACCTAGGTACTGATTAAACCAATATCAATGCATATTTATTTTAGAATGCTACTTATAGAGCCTCAGTGGCGCAGTGGTTAGAGTGCAGTACTGCAAGCTACTTCTGCTGCAGCCAGTTGCCTATAGTTTGGCAAATCAAATCTCACCAGGTTCAAGGTTGACTCAGGCTTCCATTCTTCCGAGGTGGGTAAATGAGGACCCAGATTGTTGGGGGCAATATGCTGACTCTGTAAACCGCTTAGAGAGGGCTGTAAAGCACTATAAAGCAGTATATAAGTCTAAGTGCTAGTGCTATTTAAAAAGAATCTCTCCTAACTTTTACAATTGTAAATTTTGAAAGAAAATGCAGTGTTAAAAATAGTGAAGAACAGAATGGATAAAACAAGCTTACGAGTGAACAGATGCAAAAGTGTCATGGACTAAAACAATATAGATATTTTTTTTTTTCAAGCTGAAGTGGTTGCTATGTTTTGTATTTCAGGTTTCTTAGCATCATAAGCAGGAAAGGCAATCAGTTCTCATTAGACCTACCCAACAACTGGTTAATCGAAGGGTTGTGTAACTTGAAGGACAGAAGGTTGAGAAACGTTGGTGTAAATCTAATCTGATTTTATCTAAATCAGAACCCCAAAGCAGACCTTATGCAGTTGATTTTTCTGATGAAATCTCCATTTCAGTTATGTTCTGTTTAATAGGTTTGACAAGTATATAAGAAAAGATTCAAAACACAAAATTAACAGATTTAGTTATAGATTTTATGTGCAAAGAAGGAGGATGCATGTTTGTGATACTGTTTTTCTAACTAATATGTAATTCACACATACTTCTTGGGATGGAGCTCCAAGTGCTTCCATCAATTCTGGAAAGCCCAAGAACAATTCACTACACGTGTATTTTTATATACTTTAAAAAAAAACCTTTCTGTTCTTATTTCCAAATTCAGTCAATTTTTTATTCTCTTAGGTCTTTTCACATGTGAGGATTAAACAATTGCTGACTTACATCAGATTTTGGTGTAAATAGACATTATAGCCGCCATAAACTTTAAAGGTACTTTTCATGAGAGAAAAAAAGGTTTCACGTGACTATTCAAAGCAGAAGAATGGCTTAAAGATTTTTCAAAATGGGACTGGGTTTTAGTTATGCTCATCATACACAAGTGCATAGAAATGTAGCCAGAAGAAGATATGAGTAAATGTGGATCCAGTCCATTGACTTTTGTTTCACAACAGTACCTTGTTCAATTATAATTATTTTATTTCAATTATAATTATTATAATTACTTTCAGTTTCTTCTATCTAAAGTTGTAGATACGTTGATGATTATTTTTACTTGTGCCTTGATCTTCCACTAACACTTGAAATTTATTTATTTATTTACAACAATATCTATGCTTATTCACATTCTACAAATGTACGCTCATTTGAAATGTTAGCTGGGAATAACTAAGACTTATATCTGGGCTGCAAAAATTCAAAACTTTAACTCTGCTGCTATCTAGAACATGGGTCACCAACCTTTTGGACCTCAGGGACCATCAAACTCATAATATTAAATCCCAGGGACCACTAACCGGTTCTGTGGGCCTGGCCTAATATGTGGGTGTGGCTTGGTGGTCATGTGACTGGCTGGGCATGGCTTGTATGTAAATATTATAAATATTTATATAAACATTGATTTTTTTTAATAAAAAAGAGCAACTTTTACCCAAAATCAGGCAAAGCAGGCAGGCAGATTGAGTTGGTCAAAGAATCACAGATTCATTCAGATATCTATCTATCTGCCATTGGCTAGCTCAGTCTGTCACATAAAATTTGCTTGCAAGCAAACTCATAAAATTAACTCACAACACACCATGTATGTAAATAGTGATTTTTTTTTAATAAAAAAAGGCAACTGTTACCCAAAATCAGGCAAAGCAGGCAGGCAAATTGAGTTGCTCACAGAATCATTCAGTGATCTATCTATCTGCCATCAGCTAGCTCAGTCTATCACATAAAATTTGCCTGCTGTGAGTCTGCACTGAATAATAGAACCTTCAGTCCTAAGGAAGGTTCGACTGTGCTTAAAAGCAGAGTTGAAGATCTAAAGACTAACTAGAAAGCAAGAAATCCAACCATTTCCTGCTTCCTAGCTAATCTAAATCTCCCGGCACAGCAGAACAGCTGATGGTAGGAAAAATAGCAATTTAGCAGGCAAGTTTGCCAGGTAAGGAGTGAGTGGGTGGGGAGGGTTCCCGTGCGCCATGTGGGCAGCGCAGCCTTGTGTTTCTGTGCAGCCTGGATTAATTGCTCAGGGGGGTGCTCTGGGGGTGAGATTTCTCTGAGGCCCACCAAAATTTTGATAGCGGAAATTTTGAGAAATAGGAGAGGAAGTGGAAGACATAGAAAATTTACCAAATTGCTGGGCCGACCATAACCCACTCAAAATAAGCTGGAGAGGTGGGAAGAAAACAAGATGTAGGTATACTTTAAACATTCAAATATTAAAAGAGACCGAATTTGTTCAGAAATTGAGAGAAGAACTAACATATTTCTTTAAGGAAAACAATAGACAACACACGTCGACACAGAATTTATAGGATACTATGAAAGCAGTCACCCGGGGTATCATAATATCATATATAGCAAAAAGGAACAAAGAAAAATTTGGTCAACAAAATAAGTTGCAGGAAACAATTAAGAAGTTAGAGATTGAATTACAAAATGCTCCACAAAATATTGAATTAAAAAAACAATTGAATTTAACTAAACACAAACTTAATTTAGTAGATCAAGAAGAAATGGTGAAAAATCTAAAAACAGCGAGACAAACATTTTTTGAACAAGCTAATAAACTGGGAAGATGGCTCTCTCACAAGCTTAAGAAAGAAAGAGAAAAAAGAATCATCCACCAACTACAAGATGAAAATGGAGAATACCATCATACAATAGAAAGAAAGAAAAAGATTGCACACCAATATTTTGAGAATTTATATAAGAGAGAGGAGATAGATGAAGAACAGATAAGGAAACACTTGAGAGAGGAACGAGGCCCATCGATAGCAGAAGACCTGAAGGAAAACTTAGCCAAAGAGATAACGATAGCAGAATTAAACCAGGCAATTAGAAACCAGAAAAACAATAAAACACCAGGGCCAGATGGCCTCACATGGGAATTCTATAAAATGATGGAAGACTTACTAGAACCACTGATGCTAGACCTTTATAATGAGGTTATGATAGATGCTAAGATGCTGGATACATGGAAGGATGCACTCATTTTGCTAATCCTGAAGGAGGGCACGGATACAAGACAAATCCAAAATTACAGACCAATATCGTTATTAAATGTTGACTATAAAATTTTTATGACCATCATAGCAAATAGACTGAAGAGACTCTTGAATGAATACATTCATTCAGACCAAAATGGATTTCTGCCAGGCAGACAAATTAGGAACAATTTGAGGATAGTAATAGATATTTTAGAATATTATGATGCCTACCCGGAGAAACAAATATCACTTGTTTTTTTGGATGCCCAGAAAACATTTGATAATTTGAACTGGAAATTCATGATACAGCAAATTTATAATATGAATCTAGGAACTAAATTTGAGCACATAATAATAACAATATACTCCAATCAGAAAGCAAATATTATAGTGAATGGTGAAATAACACAGAGCCTAGAAATGAAAAGGTGTTAGACAAGGTTACCCACTCTCGCCTCTGCTTTTTATATTATCTCTTGAAACTCTACTTAGACGAATTAGGCAAAACCCGGAAATAAAAGGACTAAAACTCAGGAAAGAAGACTACAAATTACAAGCTTTCGTGGACGATAGTGTCTTCTTTATTGAAGATCTGATAGAAACAGGAAAGGAGCTAATTAGCGAATTAGAAAGATATGTGGAAGTAGCAGGTCTGAAAATTAATAGACAGAAAATGAAACTCTTGTCTAAAAATTTAATGGAATCACAATGAATAGAATTAGAAAGAATAACAGGACTACCAACAATAAAGAAAATTAAATATGTAGGTATATGGCTGACCGCACAATGCAAAACAATAAAGAATAATTATAACAAATTACTACAACAAACAAAAAAAGATTTGGAATTATGGGCTAAATTGCAATTATCTTTATTGGGAAGAGTAGCATCTATAAAAATGTCAATTTTACTCAAATTTTTATATTTATTTCAAACAATTCCTATTACACTAGAGAAATCCTTTTTTAACGAACTTAATAAAATTATGCTGAAATTTATTTGGCTAAGCAAAAAACCTAGATTAAAGATAAAATCATTACAAGATGTAAAAAGCAGAGGAGGATTGGGTCTTCCAAATTGGAAGTTATATTATAGCGCAGCGGTGTTAATCTGGACGAAAGATTGGATCAGTCTAACCAATAAAAGAATACTAAGTCTGGAAGGCCACAACCTGCAAAGAGGATGGCATGCCTTTTTGTGGGAAACAGGAATTAAGAAACAACAGTATTTCCATAGACATCTAATTAGAGATTCCCTGTTACAAAATTGGATTAAAATAAAAAAGACACTATATGAAGATACCATTTTGGTTATCTACGATGGAGGTTATGATCCACCCAAACAATTTGGACTTAGCTAAGATGATAAAATATAAAGATGTATTAGATGTAGAAGGAAACTTGAAATCGAGACAAGATCTTCAAAAGCAAGGGGTATATATCGACTGGTGGGCATTTCTCCAGCTTCAAAATAGATACAAAAAAGACATTAAGGATTTCGGAATATATTTGAAACCCCAACAATTAGATAAAATCTTAATAGGCCCAGACAAAAAAAAACATTACAAAAATTTATAAGTACTTGTTGGAGATGGATTTAGAGGAAGAGATAGTGAAGGGATGCATGATAGCTTGGGCTCAAAACATAGGACATAATATAAATTTGACAGAATGGGAAAGCATGTGGAATTGAAATTATAAGTTAACAAAATTGGCTGCATACAAAGAGAATGCCTATAAGATGTTCTATAGACGGTATTTGCTCCCTTTGAGATTGGCGATGATGTATCTTAATATGAATCCGACATGTTGGAAGTGTAAGAAGAAGAAAGGTACATTATATCATATGTGGTGGTCATGCCCAGACACTCAAAAATATTGGCTAAAAAAAAAAATGGTTGCAAGAGATTACCAAAGTACAAATAGAATTAGAGTCGAAATTATTTTTACTGGGGATATTCAAGAAGAAATATGGGAGAAATATAAAATATATAATATTATATATCCTGACGGCAGCCAGAATTGTTTATGGCCAATGCTGGAAACAATCATATATACCTCCAGGTGAACTGGTTATTCAGAAAATAATGACATGTGCCGAGATGGATAAACTAACTTTGATGTTAAAAGAGAGAGAGGAGACCGAATACTATAAAATTTGGGGAAAATGGTATGATTGGATCAAACAAAGATATTTAAATGGTTGATGAATTGAGGATAAGCAATATATACGTTAATGTATATAATTGTATATATTTGTAAATAGTGCACAAAATATTAGCATAAGAAAACTGTCACAACTTGTCGAATCTAAGATACTTTTACTCTTGACTTGTTTTACTTTTGTTTTTTAAAGTTATAAAAGATCAATAAAGTTTATTTAAAAAAACATTTTTGCTAGTCTTGCCAGTAGCAAATGCCACGTATAAAACATTTCATAAATATTTTTCTTATATGCAGTAACCATTGTCAGTTTATAATTCCTATCCCAAAGTTTTTGCCATTTATTTAATTCCAGAGGTGGTATTCAGCAGGTTCTGACCAGTTCTGGAGTGCCGGTAGCGGAAATTTTGAGTAGTTCAGAGAACTGGCAAATATCCCCTCTGACTGGCCCTGCCCCCATCTATTCTCTGCCTCCCGAGTCCCAGTTGATTGGCGGGGTCTTCTTTTGTGGCCCTGCACAGGAGAATGGAGCTGGAAAGCAGGTTAGTGGGGTGGGAAGGGAATGGGATTTTGCAGTATCCTTCCTCTGCCACACCCACCAAGCTACACCCACAGAACCGGTAGTAAAAGTTTTTGAATCCTACCACTGTCTATTTCTGTAGTATAGCCAAAGTTTTTTGCCCATACTATCATTGTTTCTTTTACTTCTACATCTTCCATTTTAAAGCTTAATAAATAATTATATATTTTTCTTATCAGTTTTTCATCTGTCCCTAATAACATTTTATCAAGTATTGTTAGTTCTTTATAAAAGCCCCATGTTTTTGCATCTTTCTTGTATCTTGGTTGTATTTGTAAGTGTGGCCACCAAGCTAAGTCCACCCCTTGACTTAATAATTCCTGTCTAGTTTTAAGTTCCCCGTTCTCATTTAGAATGTCTTTATAACATACGGTTTTCCCAAGTTAATAAGATTTGGATATATCAATGCTTCCAGTGTAGAAAGCCAGACTGGTATTTTCCTATACTTTTGTGATTTATTTTTTTCCCATACTAAAAGTAAAGCATTCCTCACATAATATTTTTGAAAATATCTATGTGCAGTGTTCTTCCATATCATAAAAAACATGCCATTCTAATTGAAGATCATGTCCCTCCAATAATAATAATCTTCTATGCCTTTCCCATTTCTTATTAGACCAAGTATAGAATCTTGGAACATCCACATAGTACAATGTTTTTGCAAATGGGTTGTGTTTGAAAAGATCCACAAATTCTGGTTGATTCTGCTTCTATCATTATTCAGTTGTACAGCAGCATTATCCTGAAAGAACTCTTGACGCAATTGTGGAAGGTGCACTTGAAGGCAAACAACAGTTGGTTCCCTTTTGTGAGTTTGAAATTCAACAGCTGAAGCAATAGTTTCAGAGGACTCAAAAATCTGTCTGTCAAGTACTGTGTAATTTGGTCTTCACTGTTCAATGCAAAAATTGCCTGATCACTCCCTTTTATACTTGATGATGTATTTGGTAGATTTGACAGTTGAACATATTTTTGCACTGAGCCGACAACTGAAAAGGTTCAATAGTTGTGCATTATAGGCACCACCCACTGAGGAGTTTTTTTTGACTTGCTCAAATGTATCATAATCTTGTGACTTGAATGCTTCATTAAGCCACAGCAGATAGTGCAAATGAGGCAGATTCTACTTTAGCACATAAGTAATTCCCGCCTGCCTGCTTGCCTGCAGCCACAACTGCTCAAATTTAATTCCCTCAGAATAATGGGTCCTGGCATTCTGTAAACTGACCCATTTAAGCTACCTTTGTTGACAATTTTACTCTATGATGCACCATTTCTTTCAGAACAGATTTTTGTAGTACAAGTAGTAGTATAGTTACTAGTATAAAAGTAGTATAAAAAGAAACTGTTAAAAATCAGAAACTATTGATTAAAGAAAGACTAAGCTACACCTGCAGTTGAAAAATGTTTTATTACATGTTCCATGATAATCATAAACATTTAAAAAAATGTTCTTTAATGTATAAGTGAATGATATATAATAAGGACTTTCAGGCTATATGAAAGGATGATCTACCCAGCCATTGGAAACAATGATATAATTGTTCTGTCTTGAATGGGAGAAAGAGAAATATGGATTTTCAGAGTTATGCTGCTGCTTCCTATGTTGGCCTCCTGAACCCAGTATTTGGGAATAATATTACAGAATGGACACCACAAATGCATGTTTCAAAGTGATGAAACTTCAGTGGAATCAGCTCACTGAAGTCATTTCATGAACAGCTTCAAGCCAGTAAATTGATTAAATTTAAATAAGTCATAGATTTTTAAAGTACTACAATGACTATTTGGAAACTGCACCTGTGCAATATGTAACTGCTTGTCTGAAACGGGACTAGACCCATTATAGTTGGGAGACTATCTCAATGAATTAATGGATAAAATTTATAGGCATTGGTCTAAATGTCTACTACTTTTTAAAACAGGATGGAAAGGCTATGAATACCATTTCTCTGTGCTAGTTTCTTTTCTCTTGTATCTTAGTGTGCTAGCACATGCCAGCATCTGATACTTCAGTCAACAAACCACAGTCCTGGGGGGAGAGGGGGTTTACAAATAAGCTTTGCCAACTCTTATGTCACACCACAAAGCTCTGTGTTTTATGGGCAGCAAAACCATACTACCTTACCAAAGCAAATTAATGGTCTTTATTCTCAGTCCTGACCAGAGAAAGTTAATCTTTGCCAATGTGCCCTGCCTAACTTGGCAACCCATCAAATCCAGGATTTACAACTCTTTTCTTCAGTTGATATAAGAACCTTAGAAAAATAGGTAGAAAAGAAATAGGTTTTTACATTTTTATTTCAGATACATTATGGCACTTTCTTCATTTGTCTAACAATACCTTGGTTCACTGCTGGACTCTTCTTTGTACTCTTTCATCAACTTTACAACATTTACTTTAAAGGACACAACTTTATTGCGGTAAAACTCTATCCAGCTGCAATTTGGCACATAGTTAATGTCCTATAAAGGGTCTGCCATTCCTGTTATTTTCATCCTACTCTGCTAAAGAATGAAGATGTTATAAGCATTTTGATGCTTGCCAGTTGTGAAAACTATGTTTTCCACCAAACTAGTTTGCTTTCAAATATAAAATCACAAACAAATTATAAAATGGTCCTTTTGAATCAAATTTAATCAGATTAGATCTGATTCGCATCAGCTTGATATATGCATGGAAGAAGTACTTCTGGTATATAATAAGAACTTGTTTTAACTATGAGTTGTATTATCAGCAATCAAAAATATACGTAGTAACCTTTTTTCGATTGGGAAAACTTTTTTTATTTGAATCACTTGAATTAGATAAGGTATCTCCAACTCTGTGGGTATATCTGCAGTATGAATACAGTGTAATGGATGGATAGATAGAAGGGAGGAAGGCAAGATAATCAACATCACTGTGAATATCAGTAAATGTGCAGCAGAAAGATAAGTAGGCATTTGCTGATAAATCATGGGTAGATTGCTGGGAAGGTGGAGGATGCATATTTTATACTTGTACAAAATGTTGTTTTGAATAGTGAGGTGGGTGACATATAAATTTAATATAAGTAAAATGGCAAATGGATTTAATAGATATTTGGGTAGGGATGTGTATGGGTTTCTAAAATATCATAGTGTGCGATGTCATTTGGTAATCCCTAGGTTGATGAATATATATATATTCTTAAGTTTTCACGGGTATTTATATGTATGGTATTCAGCTTTGTTCGGGTATTTTCCCATGACATTATAGTTGTGCTTTTAAAGTTGTAGCAACCTTTCGGCAGAATCTCATCTGCCATCATCAGGCTTCTGTATAGTGTTCATCTGTGAGTCAGACTTTCACAGCCATTTCTGTTTTAAATTTGGTGCTAGCCTACTGCTGTGCCAGAATGGTTTTTTCTTCATCCTGATTGGTTGGGAGTCTTGGTCTGTGTTTATTGGTCTTGGAGATTGCTGTGTGTCTGCTTGATTGGTGTTTCTAATATCTTCTGTCTGTTTTGTAGCTTTTTTTGTCTTGATTGGCTGGCAACATTGTGTTTCCTGTATTGGAGGCTTTTAATGCAGCTTGGCTACGAGTAAACAGATGGCTATCATTTATTAGGAAGCTAGGTTTCATCTTGGTGCCTGGTTGGGGTGTGTTTGAGCTGGAGGTATCGGAGGGGGGGGTGTCTGTTTGTGCCCAAGTATTTTCCTGGCTTGTGGTGTGGAGATTTTTTTGTTTGAGAGTGCAGGTTTCCAGATAATTGACAGTCTGGTGGAGTCATCTCTTCTATTCATGCTTTTAGGTCTTTTTTCAATCTCTATGGCTTCTCTGATAATTCTGTAGCTGGGGTTTTCTATAGTGGCTAGGGTTTTGGTGCCATTGAAGTCGATGCTATGACCTGTGGCTTTCAAGTGTTGGACTAGTGAGGAAGTGTGTTCCAGCTTTTTTACTGCATTTTTGTGTTCATCTAGGCGGGTACTTATTCTTCTATTGGTCTGTCCAATGTATGTGGCAGGGCATGATGCACAGGGGACTTCATATATGCCTTGGTTTTCCAGGTGAAATTTATCTTTGGGGTTTCTTAGGATGGCTGCTATTTTGCTGTCTGTTTTGAAGGCAGTCTTGATGTGATGCCTGTGTAGTATCGTACTGATTTTGTCTGTAGTACCTCTTATGTAGGGCAAGACAGCTGTTCCATAGGTCTGTTCATCTTCTAGGTTTCCATTATGTCTCAGTGTGTTTTTGTGGATCAAGCCAGTGATTTTGCTTTTGTGGAAGCCGTTGGCTGTCAGTACTTTAGTCAGGGTGCATAGTTCAGTCTTTATGTGTGTCTTGTCTGCCAGACATTTGGTTCTGGCAATTAGTGTTTTAGCCACGGAGTTTATCTGTGCTGGGTGGTGGTGGGATTGGGCGTTGAGGTAGCAGTTGGTGTGTGTTTTCTTCTGGTATACGGTGTGTCCTAGTGTGCCATCTGTTTTTTTGTAGATTAGTACATCTAGGAATGGCAGTTTTTTGTTTGTTTCCATTTCCATGGTGAACTTGATTTTGGGGTGTGTGCTGTTTAGGTGTGTTAGGAAATTGTTTAGGTTTTCTTTTCCATGGGGCCAAATAACTAACGTGTCATCGATGTATCTTAACCATAGTTTGGGTTTATGGGTGGCATTGGCTAGGGCTCTGGATTCGAATTCTTGGAATATTTGGAAAAATGCTACTCTTGAAATATTTTCTCACTTTCAGATAAAATAAATCCACAAGCTAATACTCTTTGGAACTATTGGAAACAATGTGCAGTATCCCTAGCCTGATGATGAATATTTATGATGTGATTTGTAATCCAATGCAATCCATATCTTGTCTGCATTAATAGGTTTGAATAGGATGGTACAGAAATAAGAAGCATCAGAAAAACATGATATGACTATGGTTTACAATTTACATCTCTTGAGATAGTAACTTTCACCCTCAAAAAAGCAATTTTAATTTATATGCCTTTAATTCACAAAAGCATGGATTCACCAACTGGATGTGATGTTTCTCATCTACTTTGGCTTGATTTGAAACCATTTGTCATGACATGTTTAATACTCTTTTATCCTTTAGTGTTGGATTATTTGCTGCCATCAGTTTCTCTCTTGTTACCTGCATGCTTCCAATGTTCAGTCAGTTGTATAGAGATGCCTGTTCCATTAATAACCTGAGCACAGTGCAGACAGGTTGTGAAAAATTGGAGAAGGGGAAGGAAATTATATTTAACCCTGAGTTTCCAGCTGTCATTCTATTTCCAGAGAACAGCTTAGCTGAAAAGATTAACCAAAGTGTGTGAGATCAAAATACTTGTGGCTATGCTCATTATCTACCTAAAAACAAATGCATGCATGTACTTGTTACATGCATACAATCAAATTACATTCATACAAGAAAGAAGACCTTGGAGTCAACAATTATGCAACAAACAAAAACAGCATAGTAATAATTTTATAGAACCTATACATTATCTACATTAGGCAATGACTGGAACTTGGATTTCTCTTAGGCATCTGATAACTGTCTTCGTTCTCTACCCCATTTCTTCTTCCAGATGCAGCCTTTTGAAGTAGCTGTGGCTGTTTCTATTGGGCAATCTAACAGTTAAAAATCTTTCCACTAGAACAAAGTATCAGTGCTAACTATAAACAATGCCCGGCTCTTATACAGTCATGAATTACTTAAGACAACTTGCTTAAATTTTAAAAAGCTTACAAATACAGTCAACAATATCATTCTAGTAAGCACTGGAGAATGAAAAAAAATCTGCAGAGTGCACTGTAGTTAAAAATATTTTTAACAACTAAACACAGCTTAAATAAATTCCTTATGCCCTTTATTAAACATAGATACAATTCCTATTTGCCCACATTATTAGTGTAAAATGCAGGATTGGATGGTTGTCTTGATAATGTAGTCAAATGAAATAAATTTTAGACATCCTCCACATTTCTACCACTCATTTTCTGATACATTCTATAATGCATTCCACATTGCAAAAAGCAAGGACATACATTCAAATTCATAGCTACTAAGATTGTTGGCCATGCAGGGACAAAGATAGCCAGGGAAATTATTGAAGCCTGGGAAATGGGCTCCTTGTCAGTCAACAAGAGTGCTGATTTACCATCAGCTTTCAGGTACTTAGGAGCCAAGTGCTTGGCAGTACATGGAAACAACAGCCAATTGCTGACCACCAACACACCAATCAACCAATAGGTAGGCACCACATAGATATGACTCATAGGAGAGCCCAAAGCAGAAGAGAGAAGTTCCTTGAACACTGGCTCCAGCATGAGTCCGAAAGCTCAGAAGAGTAAACCTCTGGTCCCAATGACCAACCCAGACTGGATCTTGCATTCCATAGTTATGCATGGTTTTTATTTACTGTCAAAGATTCAGGTATACAACCTAAAGTGACAAATAAACACCTGGGGTTAGCAAGATTGGCCTAATAAAATTTATTGCCAGAGGGAGTAGCTAAGGGGAGCTATTGAAATTAAAGTGTGTTGGTATAATAGCCAAAACGTCAGATTATTCCATGTATAAGACAAGGTAGAAGGATTTTTTTTATTTCCAGGTGATAAGATATTTATATTAAAATTCATTTAAATCATTTACAATGACTGTGTATCATGATAAATAAATAATAAAAAAATTAGCCATGTGGGCTAGAAAACTAAGGAATTTTTAGAAACTAAATGGCAACATTTCTTTTATAACTTGATCTTTTTGAGCACTGCATCTTAACTAAAAATGAAAACTAGAACATGGAAACAACAGCCAATTGCTGACCACCACCACACCAATCAACCAATAGGTAGGCACCACATAGATATGACTCATAGGAGAGCCCAAAGCACATATTCCAGTAGAGAGAAGTTCCTTGAACACTGGCTCCAGCATGAGTCCGAAAGCTCAGAAGAGTAAACCTCTGGTCCCAATGACCAACCCAGACTGGATCTTGCATTCCATAGTTATGCATGGTTTTTATTTACTGTCAAAGATTCAGGTATACAACCTAAAGTGATACAGATGACCTACCCCTTAATTAGGTGTAATAAATTCAATGCAGTTTACTTGAAATGTATTTTTGCTCTATTTATTTATGCAGTTTAAATAAAGGTCTTTTTATACTCTACTTTGGGCATATCTCTTATTGTAATAAAGCATACACCCCTTTTATATAAAAAATAAGTAACACTTAGAAAAATTAAATTTGATACCACACTAGATGTGGGATTGCCAATCAGGAGGTCTTCCTATGATCACACACTGACACAGAATGGTTAAAAACCACTTACATATAAAAAGACCCACAAACAGAAACATAATATTCATCTTATCTACTATGTTGTTAAATCATTCTATCTTAAAATGACTGCTTGCTTCATGGATAAAGAGAGGACTCCATTCCCAGACCCATCCATGAAGTATGGAAATTAATAAATATGGATGTATATTCTCAAAATAAAACGATACAGTAATGTTTCTTGATGATCAATTGATCATGTTTTAACATCACCACTCCCAGATTCAGATGATGTTATACGGCCTAGTTCTGATTTGAAATATCTTTAGCATTGGCATTTGATCAATATTTAGAGCAATTAGTTCACTTGTAAATCATTTGCCAGGTTGGCTCAGTTCATCCACATTCATTATTTCCAAACTACATAATTAGTCATGCTGCAAAATGAGGTGTTTTCTTTAAGGTCACAGTTTATCAGCACTTAAAATTATTATCCTCCTTTTTACTTAATGCTGTATACTGAAAAGCATGTATGCAATACAAAGTTGCTTAGTTGCTTTAAATGACTACTTTAGAAGACATGCAAGACCTCTGTGACTTACCTAGGTCATTTAAAAATTAGATCAGCAGAAATTTCAACATTTTTCCCCACTTGCCCTTTTGAGTTGAATATAAGAGGATCAGGTATCTTAACCCAACAGTAATTACAGTGTCAGTCATATACCAAATAAAAATAATATGTGGTTTTTCTTGAAAATAATAAAAACCTGCGAGGTTCTGATACCCCTTTTGAAAAATTATGAACGAATATTCTCTTTTGTTGTTTACTTTATTTCCCATTGTGGTCTTCTGTTGTTTTTCCGGTCACTGAGAACATTTGCATGACAATGAGATCTGTCTTGCTTAACGATTCATCTGTTTCTTGGTGCTCTTGCTGTTAATCTCCCACCTGTTTTGTGCAGGATGTCACATATTAATTATCTCAATTAATTGTAAAATCATGATATTTGCACAGGTGACAAATAAACACCTGGGGTTAGCAAGATTGGCCTAATAGAATTTATTGCCAGAGGGAGTAGCTAAGGGGAGCTATTGAAATTAAAGTGTGTTGGTATAATAGCCAAAACGTCAGATTATTCCATGTATAAGACAAGGTAGAAGGATTTTTTTATTTCCAGATGATAAGATATTTATATTAAAATTCATTTAAATCATTTACAATGACTGTATCATGATAAATAAATAATAAAAAATTAGCCATGTGGGCTAGAAAACTAAGGAATTTTAAGAAACTAAATGGCAACATTTCTTTTATAACTTGATCTTTGTGAGCACTGCATCTTAACTAAAAATGAAAACTAGAAAAGCCACCCAAAGAAGTATAAGAACAATGAATGCTTATCCTTATCTCCCCATAGTTATCAGTACAGATAGTCCTCACTGTACAACCACAATTGAGCCCAAAAATTCTGTTGCTAAGTGAAACATTTGTTAAGTGGGTTTATCACCTTTTTTTCCACAGCTGTTAAGTGAATCACTGTAGTTGTTAAGTTAGTCACATGGTTGTTAAGTGAATCTGGCTTCCCTACTGACTTTGCTTGTAAGAAGGTCTCAAAAAGTGACCACATGACCCAGGACACTCAAACCGTTTTAAATATGAATCAATTGTCAAGTGTCCAAATTTTGATCACAGGACCATGGAGATGCCACAGTGGTCATAAGTGTGAAAAACAGTCATAAGTCCCTTTTTTTAGTGCTGTTGTAACTTTGAACAGTCACTAAATAAACTGTTATAAGTTGAGGACTACCTGTATGCTTCTTTCGAGATATCAAGCACTATTAACTCTAACAGACTGGTTCTTACAGAATCCCATCTTCTGTCTAATTTACATTTACATTTAGCCAGGCTATAATCTGGGCTACAAAAATCTAGATAATCACAAAGTATTCTTTAATTTACAAGATGTAGAAACAAATAATTCCATTTACTGAACTCTAATTAATCGATTCACTCCAAAACATTATATTTTGAAGGGTTTTCAGGTAGCTTTGCTTGTTTTATATGGTGTTATCATAGATGAGAGTTCTTACCATCTGGTTCAAATTAGAAGTCATAACAATGTTCCTCCCGCTCACTCCCACAATCCAATATAGAATGTCTAGATTTGAACAATCTGTACATAAAAACTGCTTACCATAGATGGAATCATTTTATTTTATTTATTTATTTGATTTGTCAATCTCTTACAAGTTATAGGTATAAGTATATACATAGTTATGAATACATGAAATGGGTACATATAAGAAAAATAAAAGAAACAATAGGACAGGGACGGTAGGCACATTGGTGCGCTTATGCACGCCCCCTACAGACCTCTTAGGAAAGGAGTGAGGTCAATAGTAGACAGTCTAAGGTTAAAGTTTTTGGGGTTTGGGGAAGAAACCATAGAGTCAGGTAGAGTATTCCAGACATTGACCACTCTGTTGCTGAAGTCGTATTTCCTGCAATCAAGTTTGGTGTGATTAACCTTAAGTTTGTATCTATTGTGTGCTCTTGTGTTGTTATGGTTGAAGCTGAAGTATTAATTGACAGGTGAGTCATTGCAATGTATGATTTTATATACCATACTTAGATCAGACCGAAGACGGCATAATTCAATGTTTTCTAAGTCTAGAATTTTAAGTCTGGTGGCATAAGGTATTCTACAATGAGTAGAGGAGTGGAAAACTCTTCTTGTGAAATATTTCTGGACTTTCTCAACTGTGCTAATATCAGATAGATAATGTGGGTTCCAGACTGATGAGCTGTATTCGAGTATTGGTCTAGCAAATGTTTTGTATGCTCTAGTTAGTAGTGTGATATTACCAGAGAAAAAGCTACATAGGATTAGGTTAACAACTCTTAATGCCTTTTTAGCTATGAAGTTACAGTGGGCTCTAGCACTTAGATCATTAGAGATGAGTATTCCAAGCTCCTTTACAGAGCTTGGATCATCAACAAGGTCTTGACTATTCAGCTTGTATTTTATATTCTGATTTTTTTTGCCAATATGTAAGAAAGAGCATTTATTTGTTGAGATTTGAAGTTGCCATTTGTTTGACCATTCTGATACATAGTCAAGATCTTTTTGAAGGGTAGTAGTATTGTCTGTGGTATTGAACAGCTTTACATCATCAGTGAAGAGGACGCAGTTGCTCTTAATGTGATCACAGAGGTCATTTATGTAGAGTATGAAGAGAGTTGGTCCTAGAACACTGCCTTGGGGGACACCACTATTGACAGGTACAGATTTTGATAGGACACTCCCAATTTTGACCATTTGTTGTCTGTTTGACAGGAATGCTTCTATCCAGTTATGCAGTTGTCCAGAGATACCATAAGATTTTAGTTTTAGGAGTAGTTTGTCGTGTACCACTGAATCAAAGACTTTACAGAAGTCTATGTAGATTGCGTCTATTGTTTTGCCCTGATCGGGTTGTGTAGTCCATATGTTTTTGCAGTGTAAGAGTTGTAGATTACAGGATAGTTTTTTCCTGAAACCAAATTGTTTATTAGAGAGTAGGTTGTTTGTTTCTAAGTGGAGGATAATGGATTGGTTAATAATTGATTCCATGACTTTACAGGTGACGCAGCATAAGGAGATTGGTCTGTAATTTTCAACTAGGCTGGGGTCTCCCTTTTTGAAGATGAGGATGACCATGGCTTATGACCATAGGTTAGACAAGGAGCTGGTCCTGAAAGATTTTTCAAAGATTATGCTTGGAGGTTCTGCTATGGCAGTGGATAGCTTTTTTAAGAAGTAGGCACATATTCCATCCGGTCCAATAGATAGAGATAGTTTTAGATTGTGTAGTGCTTTTTCAACATTGTCTTCTGTAAAATCGATATGTATTAGATCATTGTAGTTTTCTGTGGTTCGACTAGGAAATACTGGGCATGATCCATTGCTGTTTACAAATACTGAGCCAAAGAATGTGTTAAAGATGTTGGCTTTAATGGTGTCATCGTTGCAGTTTTTACGATTAGGTCCTATCAGGGGTGGGATGGACCTTGAGTCTTTTAGTATGTTGTTTACAAAATTGTAAAAAGCGTGGGTGGAATTGGTACATAGAAGGTTTTCATCTTGTTTAATGTGATAATTGGTGCATTCAGTCTTTATCTGGTGGCATAAATTTTTATATCAGCTTTTGAAATTGGCAACGTGACCAGATTTGTTTTTCCGCCAGAGTGATCACTTTTTGGATTGAAGTTTCCTTATTGTTATGGGTAATCTGTTTTTTTGTTTTGTTTTGGGAGTTGTTGGTACATATATATACACATGCTGTATATCTGATTACCTTTTAGGAAAGAAAAAGTAACTGCTGAGCAGAAGCACTACAAAGCCAAATTTGGACTTCTTTGGTTGAGAAGAATGCACATAAAATATTTTGCACACCTTCATAGATAAAAAAAATAAGTTAGATCAGATTAAAACAAGGTAGCAGCACAGTAGGATGGATGGTGAGCAGAATAGGCTAGGGAGTGCCCCCACACACAAAAAACCCCCCATATTTTCGAAGACTCTTTTAGCCATGGAACACTGGTGTTTATGAGCAACATTTGACATGTGACAACTACATATTTTTGCATGAAAAGATCCAAACACTAACCATCTCCAACCTGGATTGTTTGAAAAATAACAGAAGTTTTGTATACTTACTATGGATAAATAATATCCTGAAAGATGTTTGTTGTTGTTATTTTTGTTGTTCTTTGCAGGAAAGTGAAATACAGACTTCTTGTTTTTAAAGCTAACAACCACAAGTGGAATTAAGGTTACCATAAGATTTAAAATTTACTTTAAATGATCATCCTTTATCCATTTTTTTCTAAAGGCAAAAGCAGTTTTGGCAAAAGTGGGTTATCCCGGATTTATAATGAATGATACGTATGTTATAGAAGGCATCAAAACGGTAAGTTTTGTTTTATTGTTTTCAATTATTACTTGTTGCAGTTATTGTTATAATATAAATGACAAATGCACGTATGTTCATACACTCATTCACCATGTAGAATATTCAAGATTTATCCAGAGCAAAGAGTACTACAAATATAAATTACAAAAGTCTAGTGCTAAATCCAATCATCCTTCCATTACAGAACCTCCTCTCCCTTTTGCAGCCCAACCCTTCCTTAACTCATGTCTCAGCTCTGCTTCATATTTGCTAATAAGTTTTTGGCAGTATAATAAGCATGTAGTGAATTGGATGGTGGCTCTCTCCTTTCTTAGGCACTTCAGGGAATGACTAGAGAAACAGTAAAGCCCATTTGTCCAGTGAGGCCTGTTGATACAATTCTATTACTCTTGTAGATGTCAAAATGCTGTTGAAACCATGAATATGATTTGTATTGGTGGAAAACACAATAAAAATTAAATTAAAAAAAGAAATCTTTATCTTCTCATAGACTAGAATTAGATAGATAGATGATGATAGATAGAATGTGTTATAAACAATCAAACCAAATATAATAATTTCAGGATATATTAATACTATGCATACAATTAATTCTCATTAGAAGTAAAGGAGTAGTAACTTCTAAGAGCTTCATTTATGCATGTTGCTTTGTATATTTCTTTCTTTTTTAATTATTGTTTTATTCAGTTTTTTAATATATACAATAAATTCATTTCATTTCAACCATGTGTCGATTAGGTACATGTTTCATGTGCTTACAGTTTAGAATTAATACTCTTCCTATTAATATAACAATATAACAATAATCACATTTTCATATAAGTAATATCCAATGTATCTTTTTTACAATATTTTCTTATTGCTTTATATATGCATCTAATCCTTTTTAATTTGTTTTATTTTCTAACCATTGGTAAAATAAATCCCATACCATGTAATATTCAGATTCTTCTTTTTCTTTAATTTCCAATGTTAACCTATTCATTTCTGCACATTCAAATATTTTTTCAATTACTTTTCCCTCCATCGGTATCTTGTCACTTTTCCAATTCTAAGCAAATACAATTCTAGTTGCTGTTAATACATGAATGATTAAATATGTTTTTTCTTTGCTGTAACCTTCAGGTATCATTCCTAATAAAAATATTTCGGGTTTCAAATCTATATGTTGTTTAATCATTTTTTCCAACCATGTGTATATTTTTGTCCAATATTTTTTAGCTTCTATGCATGACCACCACATATGGTAATATGTTCCTGGTGTTTGGTGACACTTCCAGTTGATTTATCTTTAAATATTTTCACTAGTTTTGCTGGTACTAAGTGTCATCTATAAAACATTTTGTTCAAGTTTTCTTTATATGCTGTTGATATTGTTAATTTATAGTTTCTGTCCCATAGCTTCTGCCATTTATCTAGTTCTATGGCATATCCTATTTTTTTTTTTGCCCATGCTATCATTGTTTCTTTAACTTGTTCCTCTTCCAATTTAACACCTAATAAATAACAGTATAGTTTTTAATCAACTTATCTTCTGTTCCTATTAGTATTTTATCCAATTCTGTCAACTCTTTATTGATCCCTTCATCTTTAATATCTTTTTCATACCTTGATTGTATTTGCACATACGAATATCAATGTATCTCTAACCCTTGTTCATTCAATTCTTATTTTGCTTTGAGCTCACCCTTTTCATTTAAAATATTTTTATATCTAGCAACACTTCCCATCTTACAAACATTTGGATATACAAGTGTTTCCATTGTTGATAACCAGACTGGTATCTTCATGTAATGCTGTTCCCTAGTTTTTCCCATATACGTAACAATGCATCCCTGATTATGTACCTTTGAAAGTACCCATGTGTTTTACCACTCTTGTACCACAAGAGTACATGCCAACCCATTTGTAAATCATGTCCTTCCAATGTTAATAACCTCTTATTCCTTAACATTACCCATTCTTTCAGCCATGTTAAAGCTGTGGCCTAAAAGTATATTTCCCAACTGGGTAATCCAAATCCTCCTCTAGTTCTAGTATCCTGTAACATTTTAATATTGATCCTTGCTTTTTTCTCTTGCCATATATATTTCAATACTAGTTTATTAATATCTTCAAAATCTTGCTCTTTTAAGTATTTCATCTCTCAATGTCTTTTTGATAAATCTTACATGTACCTCTTTTGAGAGTTTATGTCTTCTTGCGTAGTTTGTATGGATCTATTTCCCCTTGAATCTCTTGTTTGGTTTTCTATAGAGTTTCAGCCAACAATGCTGTCATCACATCCAGTAGGTCTTCCCTCTTCTCTTCTTCAATATTCTGAAATCTCAGGAAGTAAGCCACCTTTTCCATCTCTAGAATGATTATTGTCTCCTCTAGATCTTTATTACCTTGCAATAGCCTTTGATCCACTTCCTCCACTTTTTTCTCTGTTTGCTCTGATTTCTCTTCCATTTTCTGTATCCTCTGTTCCAGTGGTGGGATTCAAAAAATTTTGCTACTGGTTTTGTGGGCATGGCTTGGTGGGTGTGGCTGGGTGGTCATGTGACTGGGTGGCCATGGCCAACTCAACATCACTCATGTCGAGGGGTGCCTTGTCTCACCCCACTTGCTTGGCTTCCCAAGCTCTTCTGGTCTTTGTCTATTAATTTGTCTACTACTACAGTGTCTGGTTGATTATCTAATACCTGCCTGTCCTTCTGGATCCAGAATTCCCACAGATTCTTAGCTCTATTATTCTCCACGATCTTCTGTAGAAACTCCTTTTTCCTGGGATTATGCAGCTGCTTTTCTTCCCCCCCCAAAAGCCATATTTTGTTTAAAGAATTGCAGACAAATACTTCAATGGATGTCCTACGCTTATAATTTTTCTGCTTTTTCAAGACAGGTAGACACACTTCAAAACAAACACTGGCTGCAGATAGCTCTCTTTTTGACATTGCAGGAAAGTCCAGAAATAGTTCAGTGAGTTAACAACTAACTGGCTGATTTTGGGCCAGTCATTCCCTCTCTCAGCTCAGCTTACTTCACACTGTGATGGGGAACTGTGATGGGGAAAATAGGCGAAGGAGGGATGTTTTGAATGGTTGCTGCTTTGAATTACTTATAAAAATAATGATGGGAAAAATAGTATTTGAAATGCACTAGATATTAAAACTAAAACAGATTTGTATAAGCAACTTGTGACTAATGTGATAGCTAGCTGTAAAGATGGAAACTCAGGATATTATATTGCCAGCACATGTGAATTGAGCCCAAAGAGAAATTATATCTGAGCACTGACTTCAGATTGTCCTAGACTGGACAGAGGAAATCAATATGAATGCAATATGGAGTGTGACATTTCTTATGAAGATCAGTATATTCAAATTTCTTGCTAGACATTCTCACAAACAATCAAAAACAGATCTTGGCAGTTCTTTGTATGGCTTGTTTGGGATTTGAGTTTGTTGAAAGTGATTATATATCCCTGTTATAAACAAGGAGTATGTAATAAGGAAACACTCCAGAATTTCATTTACATAAAAACCACCCACTGATATCTGAAATAACACCTTTCTTATAGTGTTATCTTCTTGGTATGCTTTGCATACATCATTCAATGTGATCTGTCACTTTTACACACCGTATATATCAGATATTTGCACCTTTAGTGTGTTTGGAGAGATAAGGAAAGTGTCAGAGTGTTATTGGGAGCATGCACTTTAAAAAAAAAAAGCAGAATGAAAAGTGAATTATACTTCCAGTTAGAAAAACAAAGTGAATAGAACAATTTTCTAAATATGACCATCTCAGACCTCAAGAGGCTATTTAAATGATTTCCAGTAGCAAAAACAATGCTTTGTTCAACACTGAAAATAACTTTAGGCAAAGTCATTTCTTCCCACACAAACAAACAAGGCCTTTTATGTAGACAAATTCAGGCGTTCACTTGAAATCCCAGAATGAATCAGAATTTGTGAAGCCTGTGGGGAACCAGGAGGTGGGGGACCCCCCTCCCCTGGTGTCTCAAAGCAATGACAGGCCACTTCCTTGGACTCACCCACTCTCTGCGAGAGCTTCACTTCCCGATTCAGCCAATCGCACAGAATGACAGTCATGGCTGCGAGCGCCCGCAGTTCTGTGCCCCCTTTCTCTGCATCCCATCACCATGGCAACCAGCCCTTTCACATGCTAAAAAGACACAGCAAAGCATGGCCTGCCAAGCAGCACCAGGGAGAATGATGTGAGCTTGCACAGACGAGCCCAGTTGTTTCAAATCACTTTAGGAAAGTTGGTGGCAATTTTAATCATGAGACGCCTTTTAACTTTAATCCTGTAGTTTCCTCCCTCGTCTCCTTTGCTTTGAAAAGTTGCTTTTCAATGGGAAATGGAACAGCCAGCATGAGGAAAGGAGGGAGGAGGAAAGCGGCCTCCTCATCTCATGCCGGCCACTCCATTGCCTGTTTGACCATTGCAGCACCACGTCACAGAGCTTTCCCTGCCCACCACTGCCCAGATAGATGCCCTCGCTTCTCCCAAGGATTTCTTTGCCTTCCTGATTTCCAGCTCTTTGTGTTTCTCACCATCGTTCGTGTTCAGGGAAACAAAAGTTTGTGTGGGGCTAAAAAAAATGTTCAATCAGAAAAAGAACATGCGAAGTTGGAATTGATTGATTGAATTTTTTTTGTCAGGTACCAGGTTTCTTGTTTCTTTGTAACCCTAATTCTTACATCCAGCAGAACAGATATGAATAAACAATGCAGGTAACTTTATTAAAACCCTCTTGTTTAACATATTGCTTATTCATATGTTGTAAGCTGAATGAATCTTAATCTTCCAGTTACAAATAGTCATAAACAAAAAATATGCATACACTCAACTCCTCCAATATCCCCTGACCAGGTATGATGAACCTGGATGCTGATATGCCCATCAACAACTCATCCCAAATATATCACAAAGGTTCATTCTGTTGGAATGATTGTGATTGTTTTAAAAATGACAGTTTTTATGAAATGACAGTTTTTATGAACATACAAAAGACAAAAATTGTTCTTCTTTCTGATGAACAAAATATATTGACCAAAGTTAGATTGGAAGGTTCTGTTTTTCCATCTAGGAAACTGTCAGCATTTTACAAAAGGTTGAATAGATATATTCTAACAATATAAGTTAATAGAAAGGGTTAATATTGATATTCGTAATAAAAGAGCAAAGGATTACCTTTTCAGCCAGACAAAAAAGAGCTTATTATATATAACTGATAACATCTTTGTAGGGCTAAAACTCATGCTTAGTAGTCAGTTGGTGACTAGCAAATTAGAAGCAATGTCTCCTCAGAATTGCATGCGCAATCCCCACCCCACCCCCTTACCTGCACTGCGCCTCACAACTGATTTTTTGGCTGGTTTGAGGCCTTTTTTGGCCTCCCAGAGGATTGGAAAAAGCCTCTGCAAGCCTTTTCAGGCTGAATTATAGGCCCATTTTGTCACTTCCAGTATTACAGGAAGTGATGAAACGAGCCTATAATTCGGCCTGAAAAGTCTTGCAGAGGTTTTTTCCAAGCCTCTGGGAGGCCGAAAAAAGCCTCAAACCAGTCAAAAAATCAGCTGTGAGGCACACGCATGCACAGTGAGCTAAGTTTGCCTGTGGCTCGCGTGCCAGCACAAATGGTGACATCACAGATCTAGGCTTCATAAGTCATTGCAACAAATAGGTTTTGTAAATATGAAGAGACAACTGATTGCAGATGATGCTAAACTGGCAGGAATAGCCAACATCCCAGAAGGCAAACTCAGGATTCAAAAAGATCTTGACAAACTTGGACAATGGGCCAACAAAATGAATTTTAATGTGGAGAAAAGCAAAAGTTTACATTTAGGCAGGAAAAATCAAAGGTATAAATACAAATTAGGCAAGACTTGGCTCAAAACCAGTAACTTTGAGAGGGACTTTGGAATCCTTGAATATGAGCCAGCAATGTGCAGCAGCCACCAAAAAAGCTAATACAATCCTGGGTTGTATAAACAAAGGCATAGAATCAAGATCATTAGTGCCATTTTAAAAATTCTAGTAAGACTACACCCTGGAATACTGTATCCAATTTTGATCACCATACTACAAAAAAGGTGTTGAGACTTTGGAAAAAGTTCAGAGAAAAGCAACTAAGATGATCAAAGGCCTGGAGATTAAACCATATGAAGAACAGCTACAGATTTTGGGTCTGGCTAATCGAAAGGAAAGAAGAATTAGGGGTGGCTTGATAGCAGTATTTCAGTATTTGAGGAGGTGCCACAAAGAAGAGGGGGTCCAATTATTCTCCAAAGCACCAGCGGGCAGGACAAGAAATAATGGTTGGAAACTGATCAAAGAGAGAAGCAACCTAGAATTAAGGAGAAACTTCCTAACAGGACAATTAATCAGTGGAACAGCTCTCCTTCAGAAATCATGGGTGCTCCATCACTGCAGGTTTTTAAGAAGAGACTGAACAGTCACTTGTCTGAGATTGTATAGGTTTGCCAGCTTGTGTTCTCCTGTTTGAGCAGGGGGCTGGACTAAGACATCCAAGGTCCCTTCCAGTTTCTATTCTATTCTGCTCTGCTCTGCTCTGCTCTACTCTACTCAACTGCCCTTGATTTGAAGCAGTTTTTTTGGCAATTCTAAAAATTTTACTAAACTATTGATATATTAACTGTAGGGTCTGAGTTTGAAACTGTGATGTTATCGTATTTCTAATTTTTTTGAAGTTGCCAACAGTCATATTTTGAAGCCATTTTCTCAGTGTGAAAAAATATTTATTAGCTCTTAAAAGTCATAATCTGAAAATAAATACATTAAAATGTAGCTGATGGGAGCATTAAATTTTTTTAGAGAAGATAAATTTTATGTTTGCAGCTTGCTTATTTATTGGTTCAAAATATTTCACATTTAAAAATATCATTAGTTTTCTTTCAGATGTCAAGATTATTTACTCTTTCTTCAAATATGATCCAAGGAAGAGATTTTAAAGTATACTTCTTCTCCCACATTTTTATACTATTCACCATCAAAATGCATTCCATAAATAGTAATCAAAATGCATGTAATACCAAGCTCTAGAAACAACAGTGGAATAATTAAGTTTTCCAATGTGCCATATGTTTGGGCAAAACCATTGTGTTGTCTATGGAATTTCCTAGTAAATGCTCACATAGCAATATTCACTAATTTTCTAACACACAACAATTCTATTCATTTTAAAGTAAGTAAGATATTATCTTGCAATTGTATATTTATAGATTTTATGCAAACTGGTGTTAAAACACCATTTTCTTTTCAACAGAATTGCATTGCTTTCCAATTTGTGTACAATATAGAAGAGCACGAAAGTTATTGAACACATAACCTACATATGTTGATGTTAACGTTCATAGGGAAAAATTCAGTTTGAAAAATGTATTATTGTAGGAGAGCAATTGGCAGAGCTTGGGGTGGAGTCAAGGACAAATCAGCATACAGTCTCTATGGATCTTTGACTAAATCCAACCCTTCTTGAATTCCATTGACATTTATTTAATGACAAGATAGTGCTAGCCATTAGTTGAGTTGATTCCTGTGCATAGGCATGATTAGTAATAAATCACTTTAATTGTAACTTCATGTGTGGTCTTGATCTTTCATACCTGACAATTATACACTATTACACTAGTACATAGATAGGCAACCAATAATACAAGATAGTTGTTTCAAATATGTAGAGTAGTTTTCAACTTTACATGTCAGTTATGCTACTACAGCAGTTCGGAAAAGAATGGCAGCCCTTCTTTTTAGGAACCATGTACCTGTAGCCAACAAACTATTTATTTCAAAATTGGTAGCACAATTCTTTATGGTGTGTGCAACTGAATTCCAGCATAAAATGTTTAATCATATGAAAGAATACTCATTCTTTCTAAGAGCCATATTCTCTACACATAGAAGTACATCCAATGTTGTACTTAGATTAGACACTGGTTGATTAGCATTGAAACAAGTATTAGGAACTAATCTTATCTTTCTGGGTTAGAACCTATTCATTTTTCAAAGAACATTTTCCCCTCCTAGTAAATGATTGTACAACAAAGTGATATATAGCAATATCTTCAAACTACTTCATGTGGCATGTTCTTTAACTATATATGAAGTGGAACTTTTAAAGAAATATGATATATTTCAGCACAATTTAACAGCAGTCCTTTGGTGATATTTTCACCTCAGTGAATCAAGGGAACCACAACCTTTACATTTTTAAGTATATCCTTTACCAATGGGCCTTTTCAAAACACATTTTAATGCTTTTCCTTCTACAGTTATAGATAGCAGATATAAAGGAATCTCTGAAGCATATAATCAGTGCTCTTATGCCTCAATGGCAATTTCAAAATCTTAGAAGGTAGATTTCTAGGAAGTAAATTCCATGTGGAACTGCACTTTTAATTAATTTGCTGGAAAATAATTTTAATGGAAAGACTACATAGCAAACCCAATCAATGAGAGAGGTACCGATATCACCTTTTTAATTGTTCTGTTTCAATTAATTATATCCAAAATTGTTATTAGAACTATAATTTGTATTAAACTATTATAATATTATTATATTGTTGAATTGTTCCTGACTTTTTGGATCACAATGAAGAAAAGGAAGAAGAGGAGGCATTTTTTTCATTTCAGATTTTTTTTCAGAATATTTAAATTTTGATATTTAACTTGTTTAGTATATTAAGGTTGTTCATTTCTGTTTAGATCTAATTATATTAGCATAATCTTTATATTTATTTTCAGATGAAGTTTTCAGAAATAGACTATTTTGGCAATGTCCTTCAGACTCGCAAACATGTGGCCCAATCAGATTTCTACTGGCTGAGAAAAGAAGTCCCCAAAACAGAGTGAGTTGGGAAGGGATGTGCTGGGGAAGTATTGAGATGAAATATTATCAGACAATTTTGAGGATTATTTTTCTGTCACCATTGTAATAGCCAACCATATAGGTATCTCAGAAGGGGCTAAACTAAAGGTTTAATTCTAAAATCAACAAGCATTGGAATAACAGCTTTTTTTTTTTTACTCAGAATACTAACTCAAACTGCAATTTCCTACAGTAAAATCTCCAAAATATTCCTATAGCCCCATCCCAGATATGATTGAGTATTAGGATCCTACTACTACTACTACTACTACTACAACTACTACTACTACAACAACTACTACTACAATAATAATAATAATAATAATAATAATAATAATAATAATAATAATAATAATAATAGTAATAATAATAATAATAGTATTAGGAGCCTCTGTGGTACAGTGGTTAGAGTGCAGTACTACAAGCTACTTCTGCTGCAGCCAGCTGCCTACAATTTGGCAGTTCAAACCCCACCAAGCTCAAGGTTGACTCATCCTTCCATCCTTCCGAGGTGGGTAAAATGAGGACCCAAATTGTTGGGGGCAATATGCTGACTCTGTAAACTGCTTAGAGAGGGCTGTAAAGCGGTATATAAGTCTAAGTGCTATTGCTATTGCTATCTTCCATTTTCTACAATGTAACTGGCTATGAAGTCCTCCACTAGGCTAGGACAAATGCCCATTAGTACAGTAGTTTTGGACTAAACTATGAACTTTCTCAGATAGGGAAGAGGTCAAACATATATAGACATACATATTGTTATTGCTTTCTATTCTTAATGTAAGATGCCCAGAGTTATTCTGGTGTTAGGTGGCTTTAATCTTGTAAATAAATAAACACATAAAATGAGGATTGAATGATGTTGTCCTGAGACATTATATTGCAGGAAGAATTTTAGAACTTTTTAAGAATGTTTTCCAGTTATTCAGATAAGCATGAAAAATCTGATCTCTGAAATCTGCTGGATAACCAGTAGATGGCAGGAAGAAAATCAAGACAACTCTGGCTTTTGTTGCCATCTAGTGGCCATATGGAATATTTGCAGACTGTATTTAAAACCTACTTTAAATATCTGAACATAACAAAAGGGGAATCTATATAGGGAATCTTTCCTGAAGTATTTGTACTGTATATACAAATCTAACAAATTTTGGAGACTCTAGGATATGTGATAGAATTATTTAGGGCAGCTTCATTTCATTCTTATATATCAGTATTTGGAAGAACAAGAAAAGTCACCTCTTATCACCGACACCAGTACTAATAATGCTCTTTATTGGTTTGGTATTTGCATATGGGAAATTTTATTGGCATTAATTTTCTCCTGCAAAGCTGTAACCTCTGTACAGTAATGTGGATTGGTGGACACTTTTTGTATAGGTAATATAAATATATAGAAAAATTAAAGCATGTTAATATCAAATAATAGACATTTATAAAAGCTGTTACTTTTTAAGAAGCATACTAAATATTTATGCATCTTAAGTGATTGTAAAACTTATGGAGACAGCTTTGATCTCTTTGGGTTAAGGCTGTTAGAGGTTTCTAGGTTAGAACTTATTGAAAGAAAGCTCTGAGACAATTGAAGCAAATAAGATTAAGAGATGACGCTAAAGGTTGTGATCATTGTGGAGACTTGGAATGTGCAATGGCATTTTAGACTTCCAATAAAAGTGACCTAGTGCCACTCTTGGTCATTCCAAAAAGACATTCAACGTTATCCTATGTAAGGCCGCTTCTTTTTAAGCATCTGTACGGCTGCTTTTCAGGCTAGTGTATATGGCTGCTGCTGTAAATGATTCTGAAATTGGAATGCAGTCAACCTTGCTAAATGCTTTCTCTTGATGCCTCAGCCTAGATGTCACTCATCTTCTACTCTCTTACAGACATATACCTTCCATCTTATCATTTTATTAGAAAATGTTTTCCAGAAGGGTGCAGGGTAGGGAGACAAGCATGCCTGCTAAATAAAGTCTATTGGATTATAAGTATTAACTAAATAGGTATCTATTCAGTGATACACAGACGTATATATGATACTGATATTTAAAATACAGAATGGATAATAAAAATAATTGTTACATTGTATTATAGTATAATATTAAGTAATACTACACAAATATATTTGATGATGGTTTATTTTTTTAAAAAAACTGATAAAAATGATGGATATAAAGGAATGTAGTCTAATCTCATAAATCCTATACTTTTGATATTTTGATAACCATGCTTAATGCATTTTATTAATGCATAAAATTTCATTTGAAAAAGGGAAGCTTGTGTCCTTTATCTATAATGTCAAATATAGGATACCTGCTTTATCAAGGATGTAAGATACCTACTCGATATTCCATTGTACAAGAAGTCCTTGACTTATGACCGCAATTTGGATCAGAATTGTCATTGTAAGTCATTACAGTCATAAGTTGAGCCAGACCCAATTTTACCACAAATTTTATGGTGTGTGTTAAATGATTCCCCACCCGCATCAGCAAAAAATGTTGCAAATCAAACCATGTGACTGCAGGATGCTACAATCAATCATAAATATGGACAGGTTGCCAAGTGCCCAAATTGCAATCATATGAATACTAGGGGTGTGTGATGGTTGTAAGTATACATATAGGTCACAAGTAATGTTTTCTGAGGGCATATAATTTGGATGGTTGTTAAATGAACAGTTGTAGGCTGAGGACTACTGTTTGAACCACTTTTACAGATTATTAATCTTCATCCTTTACTACATAGCTGGATCCTGATTTCCTTAGCATATAGAATAACAAGATGCCTGCTTTGGCTTTGAATGGCAGGCTCAGCATTTGTACTTTAAATATTGAGGGAGATCCAAATTTAGCCAAAAAGAGCAATGAGCCCTCATATAGGAACTTGACATTTGTGGGGGGAAAGGGGGACGAGACAGACTGTAACAGATGTTCTCTACTTCATAGAATAAGAACACCAAACCTGCTCTTCTTTTCTTTTTCAACAGGTGGTTTACTAATCCAACAACAGTGAATGCCTTTTACAGTTCATCTACAAATCAGATCAGTGAGTACTTGACTAAGTCATGATTTAATTACTCATCTGAGAAAAAAGAATATCCTTCAGCTTCTACAAGCAGTGCTCCTTCTCACAGTTTTAAAACTGTTATTCCCTCACATCGCACAAAAAATGCCTACTAGGTGTCCTCATAAAAAATACTAATACCAAGTGCATTGTATGGTTACAACCAGGTAAATATATTGTGTTTGATTTTACATATTCAGGATATAAAGAGAGAAAGAGAGAGAAACAGGGAGAGAGGGAAGGAAGAAGGAAGGAAGGAAGGCAGATTACATAAAAATATCCCTTCTAAGAAACAAGTAATATTACCTTTATGAAGTAATAAGGCATTTGATAATCTCCTGATTCTGATACAAATATCACTAGTAAATCAAGGAATCCATAAAGCAGGCAGGCAGGCAGGCAGGCAGGCAGGCAGGCAGGCAGGCTGGCTGACAAATCCCATACTCAGTAAGACCATTCACTCTCTAGTAATTTACAATGTCACCCAGCTTTGTTGAGGCAATATAAACTGTATATTGGTGTATGTTTTTATGACTGCCATCAATTAAGCAGTGATAAGCTTTTGAGCCTAACAGCAATGGTCTAGTATTCTGGTGTCCTGACAGTTCGTCAGCAGGAAATTTTTTGCTGCTGGCAAAACATCAGGATACCAGAAAACTACACCACAGCCTTTCAGCCCAAAAGCATATTACTGCTTGAATATAAAACCCATCATTATTATTCTGATCCTGGAAAAACAACAATAATTCAAAATCTTTGAAAATTAGGGAACCAGGTCTTCCTCAACTTGGATGCTTGGGTTATAAAAATTACAGTTTACTTACAAGATGAGTTGCTCATAGAGATATAACAGCTGAGTCTGGTTTTTTAAAGTGTTCCCATGTGCAACACACATTATTATGGAATTCTGGAAAACATTTCATTTTCATCCCTTGTTTCATATAACTGATTTATTTATTATATTTATATGATTTAGGTTGTAATTTGTAATGAGAATAAGTAATTCTGAACAGTGAAGGAAGGTTGTTAAGATTTCGTTCTAGCGTTATAGATGTTTCTATCACTTATGTAATCATTTTTAGGGAGGATTTCATGGGTCCTATTGTTTAGGCATTAAGAAGTTGTTCTCATTCAGAATTTTTAGATAACAAATTAGCTGTTAGGGTTCCAAGTAATAACTCCATAGAATGCAGAACTGTGAGGCAAGCAAGTTCCTCAAAGAACAATTTTATTGGAGATATCATATTGGCACAAACTGAAAACCGCCTCTGAAAGTTCTGGTGGTTTTCACCTGATTAAAAAGTGAAAATTCCCCCTTTCTCCAAACAATCAGTCACATTGTCCAATCAAGGTGCTGGCTGGTCACTTGGTAACTGGACTCCTCATCTCCCCAGTCACCTGTTGGAATGTCCTTGGTTCCCACAGGAAACTATTTTGTTTTGGCTACAAACCCCCATCTAACTATGTCCCCCCTCCCTATCCCGTCTTCGCACCGTGGCAACTCTGAAGCTGCCAAAATGTCCCCTCAGGTTCTCTTTAGAGTTGACAATTGGACCCCCATAAGAGAAGTTCCTGAAAAAGAAAAGAAACCGCCTGGAGGTTAATTAGTGTTCACTCCTCCCGCCTGGAGGTCCTTTTGGCTTTTGAGGGTACTTCTCGTGGAACTGCTTAGCCAATCTGTCTGCTTTTACATCCAGCTCTTTACACATGTGGCTTTGGACAATGGGTACCCTTTTTGTTGCACTAAGTACTGCAACCTCCCCTTGTACAGTCTGGAATCCAAAATTCTTTTGATTTTGTAATGCATCTCCCTTTGCACTACAGTCAGTTTTGGGGCTGCCCAATCTACTGGCCTGAGCTGGGAGCCTACCACCGGCTTTAACAAGCTACTGTGAAAAACCAGATACCAAAACTTTCCCCAGCAGGTGGGGAGTTTAAATTGTACGGTTACATGGTTAATTACTTTCACTATGGGGAAGGACCCTATGAATTTTGGTCCAAACTTCTAGCAGGGAAGCTTTAGCTTCAAGTACTTGGTTGAGAGGTAGACCTTACTCCCTATTTGGAATGGGTTCTGAGGAGCCCAATGCTTATCGGTTGCACTTTATGCGTTCTCGATGCTTCCTGAAGGGCTCACTTTGTATTTTCCCAGGCTTGTTTCAGGGATTCCATCCAGTCAGTCAGTGATATGAATGAAGGGGGTTCCCTAGGGAGCTCGGGCATGGGGGACAAATTCTATGTCACTAATGACCTGGAAAGGGGTCAGCCTGGTGCTACTATGCACTGCATTGTTGTATGCCACTTTGGCAAATGGCAGCAATTTTGACCAATCTGTTTGCTGATAGTTTACATAACATCTCAAATATTGTTCCACTATTGCATTCATGCATTTCGTGGCCCCATTAGTCCTCAGATGGAACACAAAACTGAGCCCCTGTGAGGATCCGATGGATTTTATGAACTCCTTCCAGAACTTGGCCATGAATTGGACCCCTCCTATCGGAGATGATTCTCTGAGGGATACCATGCAGCCTATTAGATATGTTTTCTGAACAGTTTACCCAATTTATGGGCAGATGGGAGGCTGGAGCAAGCTATGAAGTGGGCTTGTTTTGAGAATAGGTCTATCGTGGTCCAAATTACCATATTCCCCCTGCTTTCAGGAAGCTGTACAATGAAATCCATGGCAATCTCTTCCCATGGTCGGGATGGGTCCGCTACTTGTTGGAGTAGTCCTGAGGGCCTCCCTGGTCTTTTTTTCATGGCTGCACAAGTAGCACAGCTTTTTACATAGTCCTCAATGTCCCTTTTTATTTTTGGCCACCATAATTGCCTTCTTGCCAGGTGCAGGGTCTTCAGGTAGCCGAAGTGCTCTGCCTGCTTAGAATCGTGTCTTTTCTGGAGCATTTGGAGATGCAGGCTATTTGGAACATACAATTTGGAACCTTTCCAGGCCAGGCCATCTTTGAGGGTCAGCACCCCTTAGTTGTTGTTGCACCATGAGACTGCTGGCAGCTCAGTTTTTAACTTTTGCATAAGCCCCCCTCCTTCTGTTGTTTTCTGCTGTTGCGCTTGTCCTCTGTGGGAGACTAGTGAGGCTGGTTGGGAGGAAGGAAGCATGGCATAGACCACCTCTTCCCATTTACTGTTGAATTGGGGTTTCTGTGACAAAGTGTCCACTAAGAGTCCCCCCCCCTCCAGAGATGTATTTTAGCATAAAATTGAACTGCTTGAAGTATTGCACCTATCTGACTTGCTTTGGGGAGAGTTTACATGGGATCCTAAGTGCCTCCAGGTTTTTGTAATCCATATCTTGAAAGGCCCTTGGCTACTGGATTGACTGGTTGGCATCACAGTAGATGGTTGTGGGATAGTGGAGCTCTGTGGGGCACCATAAAACCCAGCCAATACCTGCCTGCCCGGAGACCCTATGGGGTCAAAGCCCCCCTGGAGGAGTGGTTAAGAAAGGGGGGGGTCCTTTATAGATCATGAGGAAACAGCAATTTCCTCGTTTGACTCAAAGAAAACCCTCTTGATTGGCAGCAGAGACAATGACCATTTTGGCAAGACCAAAGCTGTGACAACCAGGACAAGAAAAATATGTGCTGGTTTGTGGACAGAGGATTGAAACTGGATGAGTTAACTTTCAACTTCTACACTAGAGACCTAAACCCTAATAAAATAATTCTTTAAAAAAAGACTCTCCAAAACATTAAGAAAGCGGTGATTTAATACATGGAGAAAGATTATAGATCTAAAAGTGAAACAAACTTTTAATGCAAGATTATGAAACTTTAAAATATAGAAAAACTGAACTGGAACTGGTAGTAGCATGAAAAGTTATTTAATTTGTGGATAATACTATTTGATTACTGGAAGAATCTGTACAAAGAAAGAGGAACTTTGCTTTTTTTTAAAAAAAAAAAATTCCCTGATCCTTTCCCCGCCAACAGTCAGCTGTTTTAGCTTTGCTGTGTTTAATGCTGGAACGTAGGGTGGGGGTGCCACCCACTGGTCAAAGAAGGTATTATATTAGTACATGGTGGGAATAACCTTGGAAAGTAAGTATTATTTAATAATACAAGAATAACAAAGAGAAGAAGATAGAAAATAGTGAAAGACAAACAACATTTGGAAGGCCTTTTCATTTTGGTTTCATATCTACTGGAGTTTTGGCTGCTTGCAAGTATTATTGAGCTGTTTGAAGATTTCTAAGGCAAGATAGACTGTAATTTTTCCTTGGAATTGAATATCTGACTTTGTGGATTAAAGGCATTTGGGGAAATCTGGTGGACCAATTTGGATTATTAAGATCAGTTGACAGAACATCATACAAGGTGAAAGAAGAAAAATTAAATGACTTAAAAATTTGGAAAATTTACAGGGTGCAAATTGGAAAAATTTAGAGGGTGCAAATTGGAAAAATTTAAGGACTATAAAATTTAGGGGATTTAGAGGAATAGTTTTGGAACTGTGTAAATTTTATTAATACTGGCATTTTGGTGTTTCTGGGCAATTGGGATATTGAAATTTTGCAGGAATATTGAGCTGTGATTAGTTTATTACATTATCACAAAATGTTTCAAAACAAATGCAGTCTATAAAGAAATATTATTGATGTTTCAGTGTATTTAGGAAGATATAACAAAGAATCATAGAGAGATGATGGAATTGATGCAGGGTACAGGTATGAGATTAGAAAACCCCCAGCAAAGCTCAATAAAAAATTAACAAAAAATTCAGGAAATAGAGCAGAAATCTGTAGGAGCTGAGGAAAGAACAGAGGAGATAAATCTAAAAATGATACAAGCATACAAAGATATGGAAGAGATAGCAACAATTTTTAACACGGAACAGACAGATTATTCCTTAAGAGTTCAAAATATCAAAAAGAATGAAGAGTAAGATATGGTAAAAATGATGTGGAAACTGTGGATGAGTGCTCTAGAGTCTCAACAGCAAGAGATAGATGCTGTGGCAGATGAAATATTTAGATTAAATAAACATGATGAAAGGAGTTACAAGATACCAGAGGAGAAGCATGAAAAATTCCCTAAAAAGTTAATAAGAGTTGAAATTCTAAAAAGAACAAGAGATGATGGATAGACGTAGAATATTTTTTAACATGGTGGATATTTTATTAAGTGTTAGAAAAAAGAAATAGAAAGCAGAAATTGGGAAAATAGTATTATGTATACTGAAATATAATAGAACATATTATAATTACTATGTATATACAAATGTTAGAAGTTGAAAGATTATGACTATGTATATTTAAATGGTACTATCATTATTTGAATTGTATGTAAAGTATATTGACCCAGACTACTGGGAAGTACTGTTCACTAAGTGCGTTTGGATGTTAAAGAAAAAAAATATTTAAAAATATTATAAAAGATAAGAAAGAAAGGCACTTGGCTGCCTTCAAGGAAGTGGCGCCAGGTTGACAGCACCCATCAGATCACATATGCTTCTTTCTCCCACACGGCTCACCTCCTCTTGGTTTTGGTCAATTTTTTGTAGGTGTAAGTGCAGGACTACAAGTTGCCTTTCTGGTTCTTTTGGAAGAGGACTGCAGCAGTGGCTACATTGCTAGCATCAGCTTGGATCACAAAGGGCTCTTGGGGTTTGGATGTTTAAGAATTGGCTCCTTAGCAAAGTCTCTTGAGCATTTCAAATGCCCATTGACATTCTAGGGTCCACTTTAGAGATTGGCTCAGCTGAGGCGTCACCCACCCCCTCCAGTCAAAAATTTCAGTGAAGTTTCAGTGAAGATGAGAATGTCATCTAAATATATGAGGACTCCTTTATACCCTCATGCAGCACCTCATTAATTAGCTGCATAAATACTGCAGGGGCTCCTTGGAGACAGAATGACATTATGTTAAATTGAAAGCTTCCCAAGGGGAAGTTGAAGGCTGTCTTCCATTCATCCCCTCTCTGATTCACACCTTTCACAGATCTAGCTTTGTGAACACTTTTCCTTTAGCTAGGTAGGCTAACAGGTCTTTCATGAGAAGGAGTTAGTAGGTGTTTTCCACGCAAACTGCATTTATTCCTCTAAAATCTACTGAAAGCCTCATCAATCCGTATTTCTTTTCTTTAAAATGGACTGAGGAGGCTACCCTGGATTTTGCTAGCTGTATGAATCCTCGGGGTAGGTTTATATCGATGTACTCTCTTAGTATTCTTATCTCTTTTGGGGTCGTGAAGTACATCTTCAGCTTGCGTAGTTTTGCCCCTGGTATGAACTCTATAGCACAGTCCATGGGTTGGGGTTGGGGGCAGGGTATTACAGTCCTCTTTGCTAAATACCCCCATTAGGTCCCAGTATTCTTTGGGGACTTGGGGATTGCCTGGGAGTGACTCGGAAGTGGCTACGGCTCTCTCACTTCGTTTAACTGCACTGGACAGCTCCCCCCATGGCAGCGTCAGGGGGAGGGAGAGGACCTACTCCCAGTTTCAGCCTCCTGTCACCCCCTTCCCACCAAATGGTGGGGTGCCATTTATCCAGCCATGCCAGATCTAGAATCACTGCTTTGGTCATTTTTAGAGCCACTATGAAGTGAATGACCTCCCAGTGCCAGCCCATTTCTAACAGTACAGGTTCAGTGATGACAGTGACAGGGGCTTCCCCTATTAACGACCCATTGACTTGCTTGAATCATATGGGTTGGGCCAATGTTTTCATTCTGATTCCTAACTTTAGGACCGTGAGTAGGCTGATCAGGCAGCAAGTGCAGCCTGTGTCTATGATGGCTTTCACCTCCCTTTGTGTCCCAGTCTTCGGCACTATCAGTCTCGACTGGATGGCAAAAGGGCATATGGCTTCACTTACCATCAGGTCATCCTCCCCTTCATCGTTGCAGTCATAGGCTATTGGCAGTAGGGGTCCTGGGGCTGGAGTTCCCTCTTCCCTGTTTGGAGAAGGGAAGACCTCAACAGCTTGCCAGAAAAATTTCCCCCTCTCCATTGCTCTGCACAGCAGTTTCTTCAGTTTGACTGACTCCGAGGCCTTGGCTTTTGGCTGATGGGCTGGTGCCAGCATTCAGCTGCTCAGTGGCCTTGTTAGCTGCAGTATAAACACTTGATGGCTTGTGCTGAGGCCTCCCTTGGCTGTTCTTCAGCTTGGCACGGGCTGGATCATCTCCCAAGTGTGTGTGTCTCAGGTTGGATTCTGGCTTCTGTTCAGTCGACCCATGTTTCTTGTGCTGGTGGAGCTCTATGTCCATGGCCACTGCCATCCAGTTCCACTCATGGATGCAGTCTGGGACCCCTCGGCAGATGCATGTGTGCAACAGTTCTTTGTCTAAGCCCTCCTTGAAAAAGTAGACCAGTAATTGCTCTGGCCAGTGCCACAGCTTTCCTGCAATTATTCTAATTTCTCTGACATACTCTTTGGCAGGGCAGCCCTTCTGTTTGATTTTCTTGATCTCAGCTTCAGCTTCCAGGGTCTTGGACTCATCCACTAATCTGGTCATTAGCTCCTACAGAAAAGTATTGATGTTTCCCACTCTGGTGTGCCTTCATCATTGAGCTGGACCACACACTCGGCTGCTTCCCCCTCCAGGTTGACAGAGACTACATGAACCATTGCCTGGTCAGTGGGGTAGAAATAGCCATGTTATCGATGTGGGCAAGTTTGTTGGGGTCCCCATCAAAGGTGGCCTTAATAGGTGGCAGAGCCACAGGGACAGGTGTGAGAACTGCTGGTGGAGGCTGTGGCGGTGCGATGCCCACTGTACCTAAACCCAGCCATGGCCAGGATAACCCACCCAAGTGGGATCAGCTGACTCAATGGGCAATGTGGTTGACTGGGTGGGCTGCCTGCTTCACATTATACTGATAAGAAGAGTATTATTAATAATTGTTAAGCACATGAAACATGTACCTAATTGACACATGATTGCAGCATTCCAAATGCCGGCTGCATCTGCTGTCTCCCCCCTGCTGCTTGCCCCTGTCATGCTGAGCTGATTCTCCGGTCATCTCTAGCTGAGTGGAAAGATGCCAACGCCATGCTGGTTCCACTGCCAGGTCCTGGATCAGGAAAAGTGAACATGGGTTGCATTAAAGCTTCATCTCAGTTGGGGATGTTGGGACTGCAGGACATAGCTTCCTACTTGAAGTTGCTCAGAACGCTCCGAGAACTCTCTCAACGATTGGCTTCAAGATGGAGACAACAGGTTCCAGTCTCAGGAGTTGTCAGACCCCAAAGCTCCCACACCTCAGATATAACAATAACTTCATTCTAGCTTCCTATACAAAATTATTTAGTTATATTTTGCCCCAAAGGCAACGCCCCTTGCAAACATTAATTTAGGGTTTTAAAAAAAGAACATCTAAATAAGATATGCAGGAAAGCTTTATTTACAGGTTTATCCAGTCATGTTTTGAGTATTTCCTTTTCCCCCCACTCATGGAAATCTTTATTCTCCCCTTCCCTGTTCATTAAAGCTTCTACCTAGAGTTTCTGCTATATATTTCTTAGTATTTAAGGTTTTTGGAAATTATTTGCAGCTTTTGCTGTTAATCTAGACTGTTTCTTTCTACTGTAATTCCTAGGCTTTCTTTGTGCTATCTACATAAGCACCTGTATAAAACAATATTATATAAATAGCTTACTTTGGCCACTGAGGGCTGATGAGAATTGCAACTCCAATATCTAAGTCTATGGAAAAAGCCTGGACATTTCTTTAAATCGCAAAATTTATTTATTTTAGAAAATGTATATGGCTGCCTGACTCACTTCACTGTCAGTGACTCTGGGAAGCTTACTAAGATAAAAATCCAATGACAAAACAATAAAAAGCAGGAACCATCAACCCTCTTATATACTTTTATATTGTAATACTTTCAATAAGAAGCTGGTCAACACACTATTTATATATTCTTAGGTTAACTAAAGGTATTCAAGTTGTGCATAGGAGATTGTTTTGATGATGTGACACAATTTAAAATTGTTTAGCCATCAGGACCAAATTTGGATAATAACCTGACCCATCAGAGGTGGTATTCAGAAGGTTCTGACCAGTTCTGGAGAACCAGTAGCAGAAATTTTGAGTAGTTCGGAGAACTGGCAAGTACCACCACTGACTGGAGATTTTACAGTATTCTTCCCCTGCACGTCCACCAAGCCACGCCCACAGAACTGGTAGTAAATTTTTTTGAATCCCACCACTGTGACCCAACCAATAGAATGTCTACACAAGTCAGTTTTTAGATATAATGGTGTTTCAATGGTAAGTTGTTTACTTGAATTTTAGCTGTGAGGGAGGGAGGGAGGAGGGAAGGAAGGAAGGAAGGAAGGAAGGAAGGAAGGAAGGAAGGAAGGAAGGAAGGAAGGAAGGACGGGCTTCCTATAAAGATATACTATGCTTCTGACTGAAATTCATTGTTTAAACCATTAGATTAACTGTTGCCCTTGTGTGCAGAAAGTATCAGATACTACCTTGTCTAAATATCTTACAAAATCTCAGACTTCTTTAATGGGTGAGACTGAATTCTTTCTTCTCCTCTTCCCCTTCTAAAATCACTATAGGGTTTCCAGCAGGAGAGCTCCAGAAGCCTTTCTTCTGGGGAACCGAATATCCCAGGTAAGAAGTCTTTTTATGTGAAATGCTTATAAAGTCAAATACATAAGCATACTTATTAGAACAAGAAACTGGAAATCTAAATATATGTGCAATTAACTATGTTCTGTTAGCTTTAACTTTTGAGGCATTATAAATATAGACCAGTACAAAAAATTGCTTTCATGATAATACTGTTGGAAGAAATGTCAATCTGGGTTCAGTTCCAAATGGGAAGAAAGACACTGGAAACATGGAGGCTGCTTGGAAGGATGGTTTAATGGTGAAGCAGAACCATCAAGCATGTGTGATTCTGGGTAATGACCATATGGAGGGTACACACACACAAACACACACTCTCTTGGATCTTGTCTCTGAGCTTCCTGATACTGTGGCAAGGGCAGATATCCTATTGGCTGCTGTCAGACTCCAAGGGGCTATGCAGTCATAGCTGAAGTTGTTTGTATCCCAGGCTTGGTTGATGCAGTGAAGGGTAATTTCCTATTGTGGCTGAATGGCTTTGCCCTTAAGGTAGATCCCATCATCCTGGACCTGAGGTCTTTTGTTTTGTAGATAAGATGGCACCAAAATATCTGCTGGAGGCAGGGAGCTGGGACCGAGTCTTTAGAAACCTGTTTCTCCTTTAGGAAAAATATAATATTCTGCCTTTTTAATATTTCCTAAAATAATTCATTCTTCTAACTTTTTTCAGTACCTATGTCTTTTTTGTTTTGTTTTCAATTCATTAGAGATAGGTCCATGCATTCTGTTCCCTTTCTTTCAATCTCATGCACTTTTTAGCAGGTGATCAAACAGTAAACCCAGGAAAGGAGCTCTCCCCATATTTACTTTACTGAGGTTTTCTTTACAGAGTTTGTCAGCAGCCTCCATTCCTCTCCTGTGTATTTAAATACTCTGTTATAAAATGAAAGCTGCTGGCAGAGATGAATTAAGTATTCCTGTTCATGTATTACAATGAATAATTTTTTAGAAAACTAACTACTGTTAGCTGTTGATCCACCTAGAAGCTGGTAGTTTTCACACATATAAAACAAAACAAAACAAAAAACCTGTTAATGCTAAATATGTCTCTGGAATTTAAAACACCCAATTCCTATTTATGAGATTAGAAATATTAGGTTCCATTTTTTTGTTTTAATAAATTCTCAATAATTGTTACAATTCTTCCCCCACAAGATCATTTCCCCCATAATTTTTTTATATCTTCAGAAATTGCCTCCTTATAGTCTCAATGGACATTGAATTATAAAGTAGAAAAGCTGAGTATCTCTGAGAATCTAATTCTTGAATCATGAAATGTGACAGGAATCAGATTCCAGAAAGTAGAAATTAATTTAAGATCTTTTGCCTGGATCAAAGTTTGATAGTTACTGGTCTTTGAAATCCTTGTAGAATCCATGCATAGGATTTGTGTTGTGAAATCAACATTTATGCATGTCTACACTGAAATTAAAGTGCTAGCTGCTACTTATACATTGATGTGCTTATTAATTATGAAACCAAAAATAAGGAATCATATATCTTTTATGACATTTTGTGGAGGAAGCGAACAGCTTTGGAAGACACAGCATTTTATTGTTCTGGCTGTTTGCACTAGGGGTGGAATTCAAATTTTTATTTTATTTTTTAAAACAAGTTTTATTAATTTTTCAGAAACAAACAAATCATCATTAACCATTACATACTTGAACCTTTTTCCATTATAAATTTAACAAGTCAGATAAAACCTATAATTCTATTTTAAACCATTTCCATATAAGCATACAAAAACCTCTTATCCAGTTTCTCTTCACTTCTCTTTACTCTTATTCAATTTCATTATTATTATTTCATCTATTTCTTTCTGACTTGGTTACCATTATTCTCATTCTATATTTCTGCAAGGTTTTATTAATTCTCCCAGAAACATAAACACACAACATACAAGACATAAAAAAAAAAAAGATCTTTTAGGAAAGTAACTTGGCCCCAGATATCTCTCTCTTCATGGACTTCAATTATATTCATGCTCATCTTACATGTCATTACTTATTTTATTTACCATTCTAAGTCTTCTATATTAGCTTCTCCACACATTTCACTCTTGCTTAATTCTATCTTAATTAATCCATCTTAATTTGAGTCATTATATTTGTATCTTTTGTCCATTCTTTATTGTCCCTTTGTCTCGTTCCTTATAATAAAAAAAAAGAATTTCTCCTGAAATCACTAATCAATGATGCCTTTCTATCTCCCCCCTAAATTAATCAAATTAACATTTAAAATAACACCAAATACCCAATCCGATTCTGCTTGGTACATTCTATCTAAATAGTAAATCCAAAATAATTAGATACATAGTTAATTAGTAGATCTAAATATTGAATCTTATAACATTCCCATTGCCTTTTCCAAAAACAAATGCTATAATAAAAATTTTATAATAACATCAATACCATAATCTTATTAAACTCTTTAATTAAAACTCAATATTCTAAACCTCCCCTTTAATATTATTAAATTTTAAAATCAATCATTACTAAACATTTCAACATTTTGATCTCTTATCAACTCTTAAACCATTTTAGTTTTCTATTTCTAATACAATGCTACGATATCATCTTATGTACCTTGCAAAATCTTTTTTGAAGAATTTATACTTTACCCTTTATCCCTAAAAAGATTCCTTTTTTCCCATCTAGTTTCAAAACTTTGTGGCTTTTCTCCACCTTTTTCCTTCCTTTCTTCCCCCACCAAACCTTTCTACCCCCCTTCTTCTAGCCTCTGCCTTACTGGCTTCCCTTCTCTGTTGTGTTCCTTTTTCCTTTTGTTTACTATCATTATATTGATTTTGCACCTTATTTTTCCCCTTCTTAAGTGTTTTTTTAAATCTTAAGTCCTTCATTTCTCTTCCTTTCCCTCTTCCTTCTTTCTTGGTTAAATTCTGAAATTCATTAAAAATGGCTTCTTCCTCTCCTTCTTCTTCTTCTGCTGTCTTCATCTGTTGTAATGTTTGTTGATAGTTAGCAAGCGCCATTTCTAAGAAAAGGAAGGCTTCTTTCAAACCATCTTTACCATCTTTTTTTGTTTGCTCATATTCTTTTCTCAGTTCCTCAACAGAAAAAGCCATTATAAATCTTTTCTTTTCTCTTCCCCTTCTTTCTTCTTGCAGCAACCAAGATATTTCAAAAAAATAAAAAAATAAAACAGTCCCAAAGTTATCAATCAGTCCAAGCCAAGGCAAAGTTCTCACTTTCTCTTCCTGGGGTAGTACCAATCAGAAAAAAAAGAAAGTCCAAATCTGTTTCTTAAAGTCTTATTGCAATATATTTCAGTCTTCAAATCCTTAAGGCATCTCCTCCAACAAAATCTTAGCATACAAATATTTTTTTTAGTCCTCTCACTTATCACTTAAAGCCAGTTTTTGCCTAAAAAAAATAAGTTTCTTAATATCCACTTATTAATTCGGTAGAGAAGGAGAGTAAACTTTCCTTTCAGCACCACCAAATTGCCGCTTATTTTCTCTTCTAGAAGGTATCATTCAGAAAGCCATAATTTCCAGGAATTTTGTTAAATATATCTCAGAGTCCCGGGAACCAAAAAAACTTTCTCTTTTCAAAAGCTTTCTCCACTTCCTCCTGCACATTCTTACCCGGCTGCCAGCTTCTTTGTGGCGGCCATTACGGACCGCCGCTGCACTGTCTTGGGAAAAGGGGGTTCTGCCGGCTGGGAAGGGGGTCTGCAACACCCCCAAACCTCACTCCGGATCCCCCTTGTCTTCAGCCACCCCTGCAGGGCAGCCTTAGCTCCAGACCCGTCCGGGTTGGAGCACCAAAAACGGCTAGTGCAGCAGGGATCGCGCTGTATCGCGAATCCCTGCCGCTCGCAAAGCCGACAAACCAGAAGTTCGGAATTCAAATTTGTTAACAACCAGTTTTGTGGGTGTGGCTAGGTGGGCATGTTAATGTGACTGGGTGGGCATGGCTTGGTGGGTTTTTTTGGCAGCACCCCCCCTCCCATTTTTGGGGCCTTCTGGGCCCCAGGGAAGCCTCCTGGGGGGGTGCGTTTTTGCTCCCAGAAGGCTTCCTTGAGGCTCAGGAAGGAGAAAAAATGGAGTTGGGGGGACATGCAGCCTTCTGGGCCTCAGGGAAGCCTCTTGGGGGGTGTTTTTGGTTCCAGAAGGCTCCCCTAGAGCTCAGGAAGAAAAAAAATAGAGCCTGGAGGGGCACGCAGTACCCCACCCTCCATTTTGGGGCCTTCTGGGCTTCAGGGAAGCCTCCTGGGTGGTATTTTTGCTCCCAGGAAGCTTCCCTGGGGCCCAGGAAGGCAAAAATTGGAGTGTATGTGTGTGCGTGCGCGCGCGCGCTGCGCCCCCCCTCCATTTTTTGCCTTCCTGGGCCTCAGAGAAACCTCCTGGGTAAGACAGCAAGGGGAACCCCGGCACAGCTGATCATAGGAACAGTTGGGAGGGAAAAAGAAAAAAAGAAATAACTTAAGGAGTGACTGAGCGGGGAAGAACCCAGTCAGCAATATCGGGCATGCACAATAAAGACTGATTGGGTGGGGAGGGGAGGGGTGTGTGGAGAGGGGCAAGGCCAGCCAGGGGCAAGATTTTCCAGTTCTCCTAAGTTATTTCTGAGGGGTCCTTGGTGCTCTCTGACCTTGGTTGTTTTCTTGCAGAATTTTCATTACCCAAACTAGGTAACATCATCAGTGCTAGGACACTAGTGTTACCTAGTTTGGGTAATGAAAATTCTGCAAGAAAACAACTATGATCAGAGAGCACCTAGGACCCCACATTTCAACCCTGAGCTACAAATATTCTCCTTTATTGGTAAGCTATTTCTTCTTTTCACTAACATTCCTTCTTCCTCTGCTCTTCCCCTGGATTTATGTCTCATTCTAATATCAATGCTCATATTTTTTTCACCCATTCTGCATTTGTTTAAAAACCCCAATTCCTCTGCTTTCTGTTAGTTTTTCTCTAACAACTACCTCTCCCAAGCAGACTGATTTTTTTTTTTTAAGAAAGTAGACTGTAGGTTATGGGTGTCAAACTTGATTGCGTCACATGATGTACTGTTACATAGCGTGACGTTTTTGCTTTTGCAGAGCTGGGGTGGTCATGGCCTGCACGGGGTGCATCTGGCTTATTGGCCACCAGTTTAGCACCCCTGCTGTAGGTATTTTTAACCTGACAGTTTTAAGTGTTTGTGAATTTCGTATTTCCCTCTGTTTGCACATACATTGTTAAATTTCATTGCTTAAAGTTTACATAGATAAATTATATTGGGAATGCTTTTCCACTATTGCTGAATTCCTGGGGAATAATGGATAAAGATTTCACTCCTTTTTGTATTCTAGACACACTCCTTGATATTATCAAAAAGTCGAAAAGCCTCACTCTTAAGATTGTATTCTGTATCTGATGCCATACCTGTCTTCAGTACAATATAAAATAATAAACTTGTCATGGAATGGGATGCTTCAATTCTTGAAATGTATAATTTTAACCTCAGGCTTGTAATGGAATTTTTCAGAGATAAAAATAAAATATGTAAGAACTATTTTATGACATACAAATTAGCTTTTGTGGAGGATAGAATAAAATAAAAAACTAAGATAGAAATTCAAATATATGGCTCAGAGGGTAACTACCATGTTATGGATTGTTAAATGAAAGTTTCTTCAAAAATCTGCAGTGACATTGATGGAGTGTTGCTGTTGTTATAGTAAATTCAAAATAAACATGGGGGATTCTGATTTTGTGTTCAACTACAAAATCAGTGGAGAAAAGATATAACCTTTCCTCCCTTCCCATTTTGGTCCTGTGAATAGTGTGTTGAGTAGAAAATATAATTTCAATTAAGAAGAGATCTTCCTTGGCATTAAATCAGAATTTCTTTCTCCTCAGTGAATTCTTCTGCATGACCAAGCCATTAGGAAAGCAGAGTACCCCAATAGCAGGTGAACACAGTCTAGTAATCTCTAATTTAATTTAATATCTCTAATTTGAAACCATCTATGGGCTGAGAGGACAGACATGCATAGATGTGAATATGCATTCCCAGTATTTCTGAGCAGAGGAATAGCAATAGCACTTAAATTTCTATACTGCTCCATAGTGCTTTACAGTGTTCTCTAAATGGTTTACAGAATCAGCATATTGCTCCCAACAATTTGGCTCTGCATTTTACTGCCTTCAAAAGGATGGAAAGCTGAGTCAACCTTGAGTTGGTCAGGATCAAACTCCTGGCTGTGGTGAGAGTCAGCCTACCATACTGCATTCCAACCATTGCAGCAGCAGGATTAGCCAGCTTTTGAGTCCATCTCTTTCAGAGGTTTTCTGAAAGATGTGATTTCTGACAGTTTTTAAAATGACTTTACTTCTATGTCTTTCCAGTTTTGTCCATGTGGTAATGGCTCAACAAACTCTAGGCCATTTGTTACTGTACTGGTCCTTTCATTCTATTTAATGTTACTTCTTTCAGACAAGGAATTTTTTATTTATTTGTCAAGCGATTATAAGATAACAGGTATAAGTATAAACATAGTTATGAATACATGAAATGGAAACATACAAGAAAAATAAAAAGAAACTATAAGACAGGAACGGTAGGCACATTGGTGCGCTTATGCATACCCCCAACAGACCTCTTAGGAAAGGGGTGAGGTCAGTAGTAGACAGTCTAAGGTTAAAGTTTTTGGGGTTTGGGGAAGAAACCACAGAGTCAGGTAGAGTATTCCAGACATTGACCACTCTGTTGCTGAAGTCGTATTTCCTGCAATCAAGTTTGGTGTGATTAACCTTTAGTTTGTATCTATTGTGTGCTCTTGTATTGTATAATTGTATAATTAAAAGTATTCCTCCAAGTCACCAAGTTTTGTACCACCACCTGTAGAATACATCACATAATTAATTAAATTTGGATATACTTTTTTATAATACATATGCATATATATAATGTAATGAAATGTATATTATATTATTATTGCATTGCATTGTATTTTCTGTTCCATCCTGTCTGATTTTTGAATAGTGCCAGGACAAGTCCAGCAGATTTCTTGTCAAGGTTTTTCAGAAGTGGTTTGCCATTGCTTCCTTCCTGGGGCTGAGAGAAGGTGCTAGCCTAAGGTTACCCAGTTGGCTTGTGGGATTAGAACCACAGTCTTCTGGTCTCTAGCTTGATGCCTTAACCACTATATCAGGATGGCTCTCCCTATATTTTTAGATCTACCTACATACCTATCTGTCTGTCTGTCTGTCTATTCCTACATGCACACATTCCATATTGCTTTGATTTTCTCTTATACATACAGCGGTATACAACAGTTTAACTATTGTATATTTTCCTGAATCTGGCCTTATGACTGTAATAAATTGATTTCAATATAACCCAGATTTAACCATATTTTAAAAACATTTATATGTATTTTAATATTATATGGATTTATATTTTGGAAGTTTTAATACATGCACACATAAATATACAATAAGTGCTACATTTTGTTTGTTTGTTTCATTAATAATTATCTTTAAATGGAGGGAGATTTTCTGAGAGCTTGGGAAATACAATGCACTTGTTTCTTGGCTTATGTTTAATGTGCAACTTCTGTACATGTTCGTCCAGTAGTGACTTCCTCATGTTTCATCCACTAGCAGAGGGGACAAACTACATTCTATTGCAGACTTTAGCTTTGCATGTTTAAAGAAAATTGTTTTAGCTGCTCAATGTCCTCAAGAAATAAAATATGAAATAACAGAAAAAGAAATAGCAGCACAATCTAATAGAAATTCCAAAAATTCAATTCCATTTCAAAACTTTCCCAACATCAACTTCACAATCTCTCTTAAAAAAATAATAAATCTGATTTTCCCTGATTATATATGCAACTTGTACCTATAATTTATATTATTCAACTCCTAGCCTCTGGCCTCAGGGAGCCATCTTTCTCTGCCATGGGTTTATAATGACTCAGACTGCAACATTCAGCCATTATTAAAATTACTGTGAAAAATGTCTGGTTGTAAAAATGCCATCATATTATGGGCATTACAGTCAACAGAAGTGTTTTAATATAAATGGCCTATTTCCCAATAATGGTTTCGTTCTCCTTCCTTCCTTCCTCCCTCCCTCCCTCCCTCCAACATATATGACAATATAATTGAATGTATGTTTGTGTACACATTTAAGGAGCAACGGGATTTTTGTTAATCCAGATCTGACAGCTCAGAGACAGAATATTCTTTGACTTCGACGTTTAAAACTGTTATTGGTTGGATTCATGAATAACTGATTGGAATATGATTTCTTGTCTGTCTTACTATTTTAATTCAGCTCATATGAAAACCATCAAATGTTAGCTTTCAAGTAATTTCTGAGAATAAAATGGGATGAAAACTGTGCCCTCTGGAAGTAGTCAGTCAAGGTTCAATTTCTTCATTGAAAACTTCATTGAAAACCCTTCAAAAACTAAAAGTTATGCTTTCATTCTAGGACTACTTCCATATGCCTTTATTCCTTCCTGCTATTTCAGTTCTTAAAAATACGTGAACCATGGGTTTCCTTTCATTAGAATATTTTAGAAACTTATATCTTTAGTCTGGTATTTAACTAAACTTACATATCTTCCCTTTCCCTTCCTTTTTCTTCCATTTTGTAGTTTTCAACTAAGATTACAAAAATGACATTAAAGAATGTTTTTATGACATTAAAGAATGTTTATTCTTACATCTTATTACAAATAATATCTACTGATAAGGGCATAAATAATATTACTGCAAGCATACTCCATTTTAATACATTTGACTATTTATACTTTAGACCTCTCTCCATCAGTTTTGATTTAAGACAACTTATGAGCCATATATGACTTATATGGAAAAAGGAGATTTGGTATTCTTTAGACAATTTAATTAGCTTGAGCTTTTTTGCATGTTTGGAAATTACAGTTGTTAAGAGAAGCTCTTCACTCTGCTGTGACAAAGTTTAACTACCTTGATACTGCAAGGCTAGTAATTGATTCCAAAAGGTTAATTGTGAGCTGCCTTGAAAATGGTTGATAGAAATGTAACATTGAACTGTGATTAATATAAAAACATCCAATGTGACTGTTAAATAAAACCACATTCATCATATGCCATTAAGTTTTATTTAATATTAATATTAAATATTAATATTAAATATTAATATTAAATATCAAATATTAATATTAATATTTGAGGTGGCACTGTGTTTAATGTAGTTAGAGAAGTTAAATGTATTTCTTTGTGTACATTAGCTAATTTCCATTTGCTTTTTACAAACTAATAATTTTTTTACATTTCTACTGTTTTTCAGATAATAGTGGTTTTCTTCAATGATATCTTTAAATATACTTTCTTCCAGTTTATATAGAACCAAATGGAAATTCTACTGCTTTGTCTTCTCCATATACTGCAGGAGTGTCAAACTGGTGGCCCGCAGGCTGGATGCGTAATGAGCAGGCCATGCCCACCCCAGCTCAGCAAAGAGGAAAAAATGTTGTGATACGTCACGTGATGGCAACATGATGCCGCGAATTTGACACCCATGATCTGCTGGAGCTCAAAATTCTTTTCTTTTTCAGGTCATTAAGCTATGGTGCTATTGGAGTAATTGTTGGACATGAATTTACTCATGGATTTGATAGCAATGGTGAGATTTAGATTCTTAAAATTTGGTTAAAAATAAATGACTAATTTTGGAGCACCCTCTTAACTTTTGTAGGAGTAAAAATGATGAACTATAAATGCAAACTTCATGTACTTTCTAAAGCAATATGGAGATGTAGTGTTTCTAGTCTTTTAAGTGAAAATAGCTAATATGCATTAAATTCTTGCTTATATTTATGTAATTTTAAGATACATGTAAATAGTGAAGTGATTCTTTTAAAGGAAATGTTTCTGGGTTAAGTTTTAAGAAATCTGCATATTAATATTATGCTTTGTGTTTTGTTTTGTTTTTGAAAATGGAAATGCAGGTCGCAAATATGACAAGAATGGAAATTTGAATCCTTGGTGGTCCTTGCAGTCAGAAGAAAAATTCAAAGAGAAAACAAAATGCATGATCAATCAGTACAACAGTTATTACTGGAAAAAAGCAGGGTTGAATGTAAGTTCAGGTTTTTTGGCTTAAACTGGTTTGGATCAACCAAACTAAATCTAGAACAACCAGCAGTAATATATCATCATGACATTTTGATGTTTGGCTTTTTTGTATAGCTTGTAACATATTTTTTATCTTTTTAACTAGATACATTTAGCTTTTTCAGTGATACCTGATACTGAGAGATACATTATTTCATCTAGTGACAGCTGGCTACTGTGGCAAAGATTTTAAAGACTTAGTTATTTTCCAGTGCTTTTCCTTGCTTTTTCCTTTAATTTCAAGGCAGAGAGGTAAGGAAGAGATGAAATGATGGGAAACCACCTATGCTTGCTAATTATTCACTATACATCTATACAATTATATAACTGTCAATAACAATGCAATATATATTGTTAAACCTATATTCCTTTACAGCTTTTGATTTTCTGTCTCTGTCTGTCCATCTGTCTATATCTAATCTCTACCTATCTCATCCATCCATCCAGTAGAATGGGGAAAAATGGAATTTGAAGCAATAGGATCCACTGACTGGATTCCTTGGAAAACTTAAGTACTAATGCTACATAGCAGCCAAACTAATTTGAAACACAACTTGTTTTTTTCCCACTTTTTCAGCATGTTAAAAACATTGTTTTCTAACTTTGCTTACAGATAGTCTTTGTTTAAAGACTGCCCTGTTTAGCAACTGTTCAAAGTTAAAACTACACTGAAAAACTAACTTTACAGCTGTTCCTTGCACTTAGGATGGTTGCAACATTCCCCCGGCTGAGTTATCACCACTTGCCTGCTCCACAGCTGGCTTCTGACAAATAGAGTTAATAAAGAAGCTGACAGTATAATAACAAGTTGCAATTATATGATGTTTCACTTAACAACCACTACTTAGCAACAAAGTTAGCAACCCTTGTATTTTTCAGAAATATTTGATGTGGATTGAAAAACCATGATAATTTACAGTATTCTTACTCCTAGATAAAAGGAAAAAGGACTTTGGCAGAAAACATTGCAGATAACGGAGGGTTACGAGAAGCTTTTGGGGTAGGCAGCTCTTTTTTTCTAAGTGCAGACCAATACATGGTCCAACACCTCTCCCCCACCCCCTATTCTTATATATATATAGTAGGAAAGAGGGCTGGTGAAACCTGCACTGCCTTCAATGTGTTCATTATGTCTCTCATCAGGCCTATAGGAAATGGGTCAAAGAAAAGAGACAAGGAGAGGAAGAGGCTTTACTACCAGGCATTGATTTCACCCACAATCAGCTCTTCTTTCTGAGTTATGCTCATGTGAGTAGTACACAACATTTCAGAATGGACACATATATAGCTGTTCGCTGTATGATGAGTAGACAAGTCTGCTTGATTACCAAAAGAATGTCATTTTCATAAATTGCAGATTATTACCAGTCTCTTCCCTTCCCTTCCAAACAAATTACAAGGCGTCTCTTCAGATTCTTTTTTCTACAATACCTTACCAAAAAGAAGTAAAGTATATTTCAGTGCTGCTTCCTACCTGATAGTTCATTCCTTTCTAGATTTCTAGTTGCTGAAGAGAAAGAAATTTCAAAGGCAGCCCAAGTTCCTTTTTTTAGCACAATGTTGCTTTTTATAGCACAATCATGTTTTGTGGATTATTTGTCTCAGATTTACACATACAGACAACTACATCTGTCATTGGTTACAAGCTGGACCATGAAAGAGATACTACACCTGATCTTAGCCAAAAGGCTGAGAAGCAATATGAGAAGGATCATGAAAGAGGTTCAGAATTATTTAACTGGTTCTTTTATCTAATTATCTAACTATATATCTTAGGTGAGGTGCAATTCATTCAAACCAGAAGCTGCAAGAGAACAAATCTACGCTGGAGTTCACAGTCCCTCTCAGTTCAGGTATTTTAAGTTGCTTTCTTTTTCCCCAATTGCCATAATACAATAAATTAGGCAGGTATAATATAAACAGCTGTTCTGATCAGTTAAGAAATGTGACAATTACTTTTAACCCCTCTGTTGTTCTGCAAGTACTCATATATTAGTGTATGTACTTCTTTCCCTTCACTTTATTTTCCATCTTGATATTTATTGTTCATCATTTGCAGAGATTTGTTTTTCCAGCCTCAAGAAGCTGATTAGTAGAAGGGAGATAAAATTGGGGTGGGGAAAATTATTTTCTTCTTTCCAGGTAGTAGTTTCTCTTCTCTGTAACATTTAGCTGTGTGAATTTTAATTTATTAATGTTTATTCTAGTATTCTGAACCTAAGTGTAGCATTATAATAGTAGATATGGGCCAACTGATCCCACATGTCAACACATTAAATCAGGTCTAGAAATGTGGGTAAGAAAGATTGTTTTCTTTTTTCTTTTGCAAATGCATACACCCAAAAATTTACACAATTGCCTATCTCTATCCTGGAGCCAGCAAAAGTTTGTGCATTTTGGTATGTTGTGAAATAGGACTTGACCCAACAGCGCAGTTTCATTACCCAAACTCTTCCATTATTTCTGTGGGAGTGAATGCTTTTACACTATTTTTTATTTGTTCTGTTGTATTTCAATGCTGTATTTTATTCTTTAATGTTTTAATATTTTGAGTACCACCTGGAGACTGTAGGGAGCTTAAATGATTATGATAAAATATTACTACATACAATTATAATTAATGAAATAGTGTTATTTTTTTTAATCATTGGGCTTTCCAAGAACAGGAATTTCTATTGCAATTTTTAGTGCAATTTCCTGCCAATATTTAAAGAAGTATATTCAACATCCAACAGATTAACAGAGTTGGAAGGTCATCTAAGTGAACACCCCCCACCCAAACAGGAGACACTACACCATTTCTGACAAAAGGCAGTCCAGTCTTCTTGAAAGCTTCCAGCGATGAGGCTCCCACAGCTTCCGAAGGCAAGCTGTTCCATTGGTTGATTGTTCTCACTATCAGAAACTTTCTCCTTATTTCTAGGTTGAATCTCTCCTTGATCAGTTTTCATTCATTATTCCTTGTATGGTCTTCAGGTGCCTTGGAAAATAGCTTGACCCATCCTCTCTGTGGAAGCCGCTCAAATATTGGAACACTGTTATCATGTCTCCCCTGGTCCTTTTCTTCTCTAGACTAGCCATGCCGAATATTTGCAACAGTTCATCGTATGTTTTAGCCTCCAGTGCCCTAATCATCTTGGTTGCTCTTTGCACTTTTTCTAGAGAAGATGTGTCAAATCGGATTTCTTGGAGGGCCAGATCAGCATTGTAGTTGTCCTCTATGGGCTGACCAGGGGGAGAAAGATGGGATGGACAGCCTCCTGTAGCACCCTGATGGCCAAAATGGGGCGTGGGGGGACACAGGTAGCCCCTGTGCACCCTGTTTTTGGCCTGAATGGCCTGCAGCACCATGCCAGCCAAAATGGGCTGTGGGAGGGCCACAGATGGCCACCACAAGCTCCGTTTTTGACCTGAATGGCCTCCTGCAGCACCCTGCTGGCCAAAACGGTTGATAGAAATTATTTATTATTTATTATTATTTTAGGTATGGTCTTACTAAGGCTTTATAGAATGGTATTAGTACTTCACCTGATCTTGATTATATCCCTCTGTTAATTCAATTTAGGATTGTATTGGCTTTTTTGGCTGCTACCACACACTGTTGGTTCATATTTAATTGGTCCCACTAAGACTCCAAGACTCCACAGTTACTGCTACTAAGCCTGGTTTCACACAGTCTATATATATACTTTTGGTTTTTCTTGCCTAAGTGTAAGACTTTACTTTTCCCTACACTGAATTTCATTTTGTTAGATATGGTCCAGTGTTCTAGTCTGTCAAGATCCATCTGGATCTTGAGCCTATCTTCTTGGGTATTAGCTATTCCTGCCAGCTTAATATCATTTGCAAATTAAATCCCAACTCACACAGTTCTCTTCTCCATCCCTAACTGTGGAGCTGTTTCATATATCCTTAGAAATGTAATTGCATCTGAGGAGAACTGGTTGGTGTTGTGGCAGGAATGGTTGGAAATAGCAGAACTCCACTGAGCTCTGTGAAAACCAGCCAATATCTGCTTGCTGGAAGACCCTATGCGGTCAAAGCAACCCTGGGGGGGGGGGGTGTTGATGAAGGAAGAAGAGGTGCTTCATTGGCCATGAGAAAACCACAATTTCCTCATTAGATCTGAAGAAAGCTCTCCTGAACTGCAGCAGGGATGACAGGCATTTTTGGCAAGTTACAAGCTGTGACAACTGGGACAATAAGATTTGTGTTAGAGTGGTTCGTGGATAGAGCATTGAAACTGGGTGAGACAACTTCCAACTTTTATTATAGAGACCTAACCCAAGTAAAAGATTTTTTTAAAAAATAATCTCCAAACATTAAGAAAGCAGTGACTGGATACATGGAGAAAGAGAAATATTAAAGACTCAGATGTGAAATAAATATCTAATGGAAATATCTAATCTAATTTAAAACATAGAAAGCCTGGAAAAGATTTAACATTATTTTGAAAAGTGATTATTGGGAGAAACTGCTTTTTTATTTTTATTTCTAAACACACACACACACACCCGCCATTGGTTGTGTTCAATGGGTGTGGAGCAGGAAAATTATCTAGTGGAGGAGGAAGATTACTGCAGCATGGGAACTCAAGTGCAAGGGTCACCAATCTTTTGGACCTCAAGGGCCACCAAACTCATTTCAAATCCCATGGACCACTAATATGAATTTTGACTGACGGTGGCTTGCTGATGTTGGTGGAAAAGTTGGTCCCATATTCCAGAGCTGCAGTAGTCACAGGACTAGCTTGTGCACCGGCCTGCCATGGATGAGCTGCTCCAGCATGACCAAAGAGCCAGTCTTGTGACTTCTGCAGCTCTGGAATATGGGACCAGCCCGTGGTGGGGTTGGAAATCTCCGCCATAGGGACTGGCACCTGTAATATGCAAATTTGCAGGTGGTGCAACATGCAAAAAGCAGTGCAGTCCTCACCGGCCAGGACGAGATAATGGTGCTGTTGCAGCAAGAGGGGGCTGGCGGCACAGGTGTTCTAGTCTGTCAAGATCCATCTGGATCTTGAGCCTATCTTCTTGGGTGTTAGCTATTCCTGCCAGCTTAGTATCATCTGCAAATTTGCTAAGTTCCCTTTCTATTCCCTCCTCTAAGTTGTTAATGAAGATATTGAAGAGTACTGGGCCTAAGACTGAACCTTGTGGCACCCCACTGCTTACTTCCCTCCATGTAGACTTAGGCCCATTAACGACTACTCGTTGAGTATGGTTTGCCAGCCAGTTGCTAGTCCATCTAGTGGTGGTGCTATCTATTCCACTTTTTTTATAGCTTACTAAGAAGTAGCTTACTAGAAGTGTGGTCTACTTTGTCAAATGCTTTGCTGAAATCTAAATATATTATGTCCACAGTATTTTGCTGGTCTACTAATTTAGTCACTGTGTTGAAGAATGAAATAAGATTGGTTTGGCATGATCTGTTCTTAACAAACCCATGCTGACTGCTAGTTATTACTTTACTTGTTTCTAGATGTTGGCAGATCTTGCCGCCACTTTCAGCTTTCCCCCCTTCCGCTTCGGAGTTTCAGTCACTCACTGATTACTTTTCCAAACTATCCACTAGTTATAATCCAACACCAATTTTGCCTTGATATCTTTCCCGGACTCAAATTCAATCTCTTCTCTCCGCTTCCTTCTTGAATTGTTCTGTCACGTCTTCGGGCCAGCCTCAACAGGCTGACTTCTTTTGCCCTGAGCTTCGGGCTCCCTTCTTTACCTCTGGGATTGCAATTTCCCTGATAGGCTCCGTGAGTTCTTCCTCACTTGGGTGATCCTGCCAGGATCTAGTCCCACCTCGAACGGTCGCCCACAAGCAAAAACCCCGATGTAGGAGAGCAGAGCAGAGTTCTCCCACCTCGCCATGTTGTGATGTCACCGGAAGTCCTTGACTAAATTTTATTAATAATTGACTTCTTTGGAGTTTTTAGATTTTGGGATACTGGAATATTAGAGGTATATTAAGTAATTTTTAATATATTAAACTGGTACAAAATGACCCAACAGGAGACAATAAAGTTTTATGAAGAAATGTTAGTGATGCTTAAAAGTATTTATGAAAATGTGACAAAGAATCATAAGGAAATGATGGGATTGTTTAAAGATAAAGATGTGAGTGTAGAAGATCCTCAACAAATGGTGGAAAAAGATGAATATGATACACAGAAGACAGATGAGAAATTAGAGGGCGTGGTGGTGGAGACAAAGCAAAATAAACTGCAAGAAGATAAAAATAAGTTACAAACAGATAAATTGTTATTTTCCAAAACTAATGAAAGGGTTATGGATGGATATTCAAAAGATGCAACAGAAGGAGATAAAGGGTAAGGAAGAGGGAACAGTCAGTTTGTGCAAAAATGCTAAAAAGACATATAGGATTCCAAGAGAGAAATATAAAAGAATGACCAAAAAAATCAATAAATGATGAAATTCTAAAAAAGCTGAGAGATGATGGATAGAGACATAATATCTTGCAATATAGCAATTATATTAAAAACCAATAGACATAAGTGGAAATTTTAAATTGGGAAAATAGTAGCACATATATAGAATATATGATAGAATTTATTATAACCATAAATACAGTATATTAAGATTAGGAGGTGGAAGACTAGGACTAGGTATATCTAAATGTATTATGATTAATAGGGTGCAAAAATATACTGGAATATATAGTTTTCAAGGACTATAAATCCAGGGGACTTAGAGATATAATCTTGAGACTGATTAAATCTTATTAACAATTGGTTTTATTGGTGTTTATAGAAAATTGAGATATTGAAAATGTGGTGGAACACTGAGTGATAATTACAATATTATAAAATTAACGACTTAACGGGTTAATAAGTATATTGTATGAAGAAATGTTATTGATGTTTACATATATATTTTGGAAAAAGTGATAAAAATCATAAAGAGAGAATAATATCATTTAATGAGGTGAATATAGAAAAACCCAACAAATAGGAAAAATAAAGAAATAAGTACCATTGGGAAAATAGTATAATATATATTGATACATAAAAGAATATAATTATAGTGAGCATATGAAGGTTAGAAGTTGGAAGGTAAAAACCCTGTATATGTAATTGTATTATTACTGTGAACATTGTGTGAAAAACATATTAACCCAGTCCACAAAAATATTGGTTGTTAAAGGAAAATTATAAATAAAACATATAAAAAAACAAATGGTGGGAAAAGATGAATATAATATTCAGAAGACAGATCACAAATTAGAAGGAGTGCTGGAGGAGACAAATCAAAAAAAGTTACAAGACAAAAACACCAAAGAGACAGCAACAATAAGTATTAAGAATCAAATAGATAATTCCTTAAGAGTTTACAATGGAACAGAGAAAAGAAAAGGAAGGTTTTCGAAAAATAATGAAAGGGTTATGGATGGATATCCAAATGATGCAGCAGAAGGAGACAAGGGGTAAGGCAGAGGGAACATTCAGTCTGTGCAAAAACGTTAGAAAGAAATATAGGATTCCAACAGAGAAATATAAAAGAGTTACCAAAAAGTCAGTAAATGATGAAATTCTAAAAAGACTAAGAGATGATGGATAGAGATAAAATATCTTGCAATAAGGTGACTGTATTAAAAACTAATAGAAAAAAGTAGAAAGTATACATTGAGAAAATAGTAGCATACATATGGATATATAACAGAATTCATTATAACCACAAATATACTAAGTTTGGAGGTGGAAGACTATGATTAGGTATATTTAAATGTATTATTATTATTAACTGTGTAAAAATATATATTGAAATTTATAGCTTTGAAGGACTATAAATTCAGCAGATTTAGAGCCTGGGATTGATTAAACTTTATTAATAATTGGTCTTATTGGTGTTTACAAAAAAAATTGAAATATTGGAATTATGGTGGAACATTGAGTAATATTTAAAATATTAAATTATTAGTGATTTAGCAGGGGTCAGCAAATACATTGTATGAAGAAATGTTATTGATGTTTGAATATATTTATGGAGAAAGTGATAAAGAATAAAGAGAGAATGGTATTGTTTAAAGACAAAGATGTGTATGTAGAAGAACCACAACAAATGGGGAAAAATAAGTACAAGTTGGAAAAATAGTATTATATACATATACATACATTAGATACATTAAATAATCTATTATAATTACAATGAATATATTAAGGTTAGAAGTTGGAAGACAAAGATTATGTATATTCAATTGTATTATTAGTGTTAGCAGTGTGTAAAAAATATATTGACTTAGTCAATACACTGTCCACAAAATATGTTGGTTGTTAAAGGAAAATTACAAATAAAACATATAAAACAAAGAAAAGAAAAAAAAGAAAGGTAATTGCATCCACAGAAAGTGCTAGGAATCCTCTGTATTTTAAAGATTTGTTGCCCTAAATGTCTGTCTTCTGAAAGAGAAAGATTAAAAACCCCTCACACGGATAACCATTTGGAATGAGAAAATACATTTTCCAGTAATATAGCTTCCCCTACATGATGAGTTAGGCTGTGAAAGATAATAATTCAATTGTGACACAAATTTTATTGTTTTTTAAATAGAGGGTTCAGATAATGTCGAAAAGCTTGAATGATACTGGATCAAATGGACACTTTTAATGAAAAAAACAGCTTCAACAATTAAAAGTAAAGTTAAATCTAATGTAAAGTACATGAATTATTGGTAATAATTCAACAATGTTCAGGAAAGAAAACTATCAGGACAAAAGAGGCACTACTGTTGAGATCCTTGTTTAATGTGCTGCTGCAGGCAATGAACAAGCAGGAGACTAGAATGCCTGAAAAGCTGGAATGACATACAAATTAATGGTATATCCTCATCAACAAGATTGTGTCTTGTCCTTGGGCATCTTATCTCCAGAACTTATCAAATAACATTACCTAATGTACACAGGTACATTAAAGTGGTGAGCCTTTTAAAGGATTTTATATGTTAGCTGAAATGGTATAATGAAGTAGCAGGGCTAGCTTGAAATAGCATATGTTTCTCTACAGGAAATCAAAATGAAGGTTTTGTAGCCTGAAATCACTATCAAATATTGTCACCTAATGTACCCAGGAAGTGGGTGGTGAACCTTATAAAGGATTTTACATGTTATCTGGAATGATAAGGTGCCATAGCAGTGGTAGCTTGAGTTAGCATGTTTCATGAATGAAGGCAATTAAACATGTCCCAGGATAATGTTGCAGGATCCAATATAGGTTGGCAACAGAGACCAGTGGTTTTGTCCTCCAAGATTTCAGGCTCATACTGGAGCCCATCTTCAGGGAATTCTCTCTAGCAGAAGCATGTTCACTCTGCTTCATTCTGTCAGAGTTCCCTGAAGATAGACTCCAGTACAAGTCCGAAAAAAGATAAACTGCTGGTCCCAGTGATCAGCCCAGTTTGGATCATAGCATGTTTTTCTACAGGAAATCAAAATGAAGGTTTTGAAAATGAATCACTACTTATATGTATTAAGAATATGAGGCACAGTATTAAACTAATTTGCAAATTTACCTTTTCTTTCTCCACTTCAGAGTTATTGGTGCTATGAGTAATTTTGAAGAATTCTGGAAAGCTTTCAACTGTCCAGAAAATACTACAATGAATCGAGGTGCAGATTCCTGTCGAATTTGGTAGTGCTTCCTCTGAAATCCTATGTAGAAATCATGTCTTCGTTTCACTGGCCTACTATTGCTTCAGAATTGCATTGATCAAGTACATACCAATATTATTTTGCTGTGTAGCATTCCCATCCTGGTGCTTGACCCAACTGGATCTGGCATTATTGAGTTGCTTCTCACAAGCAAGGATAATTCAAAATGTAGTATGTAGAAAAGAACAGGCATTTTTTTTAAAAAAAGTGTCTTTATACAGTTCATAACCTGTAAAAAATTGTACTATAGTATTCTCATTGCTGTGAAGCAAAACAACACCAACATTATAAGATTATAAATGTACATTTCCACTTTTTTTATAGCAGTCATGCTGGTATTTCAAATTTGTCAAACTATATCCCAAACCATACAAACACAGATAAAATCTGATTTTCAGCAATCATGTACACCTTTCCCAGTGATGGGATTCAAATTTTTTTACTACTGGTTCTATGGGCATGGCCTGGTGGGCGTGGCTGGGGAAGGCTACTGTAAAATCTCAATTCCCTCCCCACTCCTGGGGAAGGTTACTGCAAAATCCCATTCCCTCCTCACCCCATTAACCTGCTTTCCAGCTCCGTTCTCCTGTGCATGGCAACAAAAGAAGACCCAGCCGATCAGCTGGGATTCAGGAGGCAGAGAATAGATGGGGGGAAGGGCCAGTCAGAGGTGGTATTTGCTGGTTCTCTGAACTACTCAAAATTTCCACTACCAGTTCTCCAGAACTGATCAGAACCTGCTGAATACCACCTCTGATCTTTCCTCTACTTTCTTGAGGTATTGATCAGAGAGATCTTTGGGACCAGTACTTTAAGAATAAGGTTGCTTAACCTATTCTCTTTCCACTGCCACTCTGAGTTATATGGTGGAATATACTAATGAAGCACATTGGGTTCAGTTTTGGCTTCAGACATGCATGCTTTCTTCAACCTATAATTGCATTTGCATATATGTATGATACACACAAACTCGTAATCTATTTTTCAATTTATGTAATGGATTACAAATATTTTACCTGAATTGTGGGCATCATTTATTTTATAATATAATAAAAAGGTAAGTTTGAAACAAGTATAATCATTTAAAAGTCAGATGCATGATCCTGTAATGCCAATTTAAGCACTTTCTCCACAAATCTTTAGCAACATAGATATTGTGGCTATTTGCCTCCACACTGGTTAAATATATAAAATCTTTGCTCAGCTAATTGCACATTGGCTTCATGACAGATGCTTCTGATAATATGCAAAGAGTAAATTTTCTACATGAGTGATTTTAATCTACATAATATAGTGATCTAGGCATGAACAGAATTGGGAATGAGGCAGATGTTTTGTAGCATTATAGAATGTCTACTTGTTTTAAAAAGTGAAGAACTTCTTCCCAGATACCACCATTTTCTTGCAAAGTAGAAAAGAGGGATCTTTGGTGCTCTATGAGCTTGCTTCTTTTCTTGCAGACAGTTCATTACCTAAACTAGGTAACATCATCAGTAAGGAGTGCAGTTTACTGTCAGTTTATATTCTAGTAGCTTGCCCTGTCAGTGTTGGTGGGAGTAGTCTTAGAGATTCTTTGGTTAGGCTGTTTAATGTTGGCTTGTTTCGTAGTTTTTTGATTGGGGTATTGTTTATTTGATTGTTGGTCTGATGTTAATCTTGGAGTAGGAAGGCTGAAAGGGGCAGCTTCTGATATGGAACCTAGCACTCTTTTGTCTTAAGGCGAGTTTCAAACTTACCTTGGGTGTAGTTACAGAATTGGTTCAATAATTGCAATGTTTTGCAGAGATATTGGAAGTGACAATGCCAATTCACAGCTGCAGATGGACTCAAGGGAGTCAATTATAATTTAGTTCAAAAGACTTGACCATTTCTAGTATTTTAGGCTTGCAGTGACAGCATTACTATAGCAGGGTCAATTTAGGGCCCTAGGATCACAATATAAAAAGATTCCACAGATAGAAAGTGTTAACTATACTATATTAACAGTAGGATTCTTGCTGGTAAAGATTTGAGTAAAGAGTGAAATAATCTTATATCTTTTTTTCTGTTTTTTAAAAAATTGTTTAAATTGTTTACCTTTTAGAGGAAAAAATATATCCATATAAAAATTGCTTGAAATCGGATAATTTAGTTAATGATCATATAATACAACCATTCTCAAATCACAGATGAAGATGATTAAAGTGATAGCTTTTTTATATATTGTATGACATTTTCCACTGTAATCTGCTTTTGAGCTCACTTGTGAAAACAATATATGATAAGTTTTTAATAAATAAATCTTGCAAGGCTACTCTAATATATTTTTTGTTCTTTTTCTTAATGTGAACAAGAAGAAAGATATCCAAGTATCAAACACCATTCAGTTGCCTATAAAGGAGCATTTGTGCTATATTAGGACAGTTGTGTCTGACTCTAGGGGGCAGTGCTCATCTCTATTGAGCTGAGGGAGCCACATTGTCTGAAGACACTTCTGTAGTCATTTAGCTAGCATGAGTCATCATGACTATATGTTGAGGTGCATGGAATGCTGTTAGTTTCTCACCAAAGTGGTACCTATTTATCAATTTGCATTTTCATGCTTTTCAACAGCTAAATTGGCAGGGGCTGGGACAAGAATGGGAGCTCATCCTGTCACATGGGTCTCGAATTGCCAACCTTCTAGTTGATAAGCCCAGTGTTTTAGATATTAGACCACCGCACCCCTTAGCCATAGTTGAATATTGTGCTCACAGTGAGTGCAGCACAAATAACAGGAAAGGATATGGTTATTATTTACAAAAGACTAAGTTTTGGATTACAAAATATTGATCACAACTTTGCTATAGTTCAATATTCATTGTAACATAAAATCAGAATACAAATTCCATACTTGGTTGCCCAAAGGAACTTTTAGGTGCTTATTTCCAATTAGGATCTATGTTAGGAGACCTCTGGACAGGGGTGGGATTCAAATTTCTTAACAACTGGTTCTGTGGGCATAGCCTAATTTGTGAGTGTGGTTTGGTGGTCATGTGGCTGGCTGGGCATGGCTTGGTAGTCACATGACTGACTGTGTGTGACTTGGTGGTCATGTGACTGCATGGGTAAAAAGATAGAAACTCACTTTAACAATGCTCTTGGTGCGGGCTTGGACTAGATGACTCTGAGGTCCCTGGATTGCTGTACTGTTTCAAAGCATCCTCTGAAGCTGCATCTAGTGCCAGGGTTTGTGGTCCTTCCTTCCTCTCCTTTTTCTTTCCCTCCGTCCCTCTATCCATCCCCCCATTCTTCTATATCTCATTCACATTCCTTTCCCTCCCCTCTTTTTCCCTTCCCTCCCTCCCTTTCTTTCTCCCATCCCATCCCTCCCTTTCTTTTTCTTCTTCCTTTTAAGCGAAAGAAAGAAAAAAAGAAAAAAGAAGACTACCATGCATTTCTATGCTATTCATGGTATATTTTCAGCTGGAATCTTTTTCTACTTAAACCAGGGGTCCCCAAACTTGGCAACTTTAAGACTTGTGGACTTCAACTCCCCCAGCTGGAGAATTCTGGGAGTTGAAGTCCACAAGTCTTAAAGTTGCCAAGTTTGAAGACTCTGACTTAAACCTTAGTATAACATCCAGATATTTAAAGACATTAAACATCTTGGATTAATCTTGAAACTTTTTGCATACTTGTGCTTAATCAGAAAGAATTTTATTTTAACACTTTATTTTATTTCAATTCCAAAGCTACTTTTTATGAAGACCAAGTCAGGAAAAGTAGATTGGAAACAAAGCAAAAGTTAACCTTCTCATTCTTTTTAACCTTTTCTAAATGACAAGTAGAAGTGAGCCTTCTTGCCATTTTATTACCAAGAATTTATCACCATCTTCAAATTAAAGAATTGCCTTCCAATAACAAAAAACACAAGTTTGCAAACTGCCTGAATAGTACACAGCATGTAATTTTGTATGTTAAATATTGAACCACAAAGTGGAAGAGGGAAAATATTTGTGAGAAATATTTACTGTGTTTTTTGCTTGTCAAACTTAAAAGGCCATTGGACTCCATAAAGGTTGTGACAGCAATAGAAGCAATGAAGCAGCAGCTAGGCAAACTGCTGAGTAGTCTGAATTATGCTTTGGAAATGTATGTTCTGAAACTGAGCAAATGAATGAGACCTAAAGGAAAGCTGTTCTCTACAAAATCCGCTTGAACTTATCTTACCACCCTAAGCCTGGCATGAAAAAGCAGAGCAACTTACTAGTTTTGAAGAGGAGGATATGGAATAAAGAAAGAAGATTGGCTCCAACAGTTTTAGGAGACTTCACAGTTTTGTTTACCTAGACCATTCCCAAGGCAGTAATCAATACTGTATTAGCTCCAAATGTTCTTTTGGCTAAACACTGAATCCAGGCATATTGGATGGCTGGAGGCTGCAGGGAGGCCTCCTAGGCCCAAAACGGGGCCTAGCAAGTCCTCCTGGAGCCTCCTAGGAGCAAAAGCAGGATGTGTGTGTGTGTGTGGGGGGGCGTTTTCGGCCTAGCAAGTCTCCCTGGAGGCTCTTGGGAGCAAAAATGGGGGGGGCAGTGCCGGACCCCCCCCCCCCATGGCCCGTTTTTACTCCCAGGAGGCTACCTTGGAGCCAGACAGGCCTCGCAGGGACTCCTGGGAGGGGAAGGGAGGGATGGGCGGGGCCAGCTGTTCTTCAGAATTATCGGTTTGCAGAACTGCATGTAAAATTAATGTCCGGTTTGCACGAACTGGCCCAAAGCGGTAGAATCCCACCCCTGCCTCTGGAGATGAGAATTTTCTCATAATTTGTATTAAACAAAGATAGATGTTTTTAGATAGATGCTTCTAAAGAGGCAAATGTACATGGAAGGATTTTGTCTTTTTGGAATAGATTTTTAAAAAATGAAAATAAATTCAAAACATGTTTCCATCTTCTGATTGCTGTCTTAGTGTTGTTAAAACAGATCATATTAAAATAAATTTAGACATAATACCAAACTCTGCTTTGTTTTACTCTTTTTCTTCTTTTTGCAGAAACTTGAAAAGGTTTATAGGGAGCTAGCGAACCAGAAATTCAGTATGGCTCATTTCTAAACATTTAAATGGTGAGAATAGAGCTTTGATATGTGCTAATAACCTTACCTCATCAGATAAAAATCATAATTTAGTGTGTGGCATATTTGGCTTTGACACAATGTTTATATTTACCTTTGTTGTTCACAAGAAAAAAATTATGCCTCTCAGTTGCACATTTTATGATAGTAGGAATCCATGGAAACTGGTCAGTCAAGCATTCAAAGAGCCAGGAGACTTGAACTACATTAATTAATTTCCTCTTTGACAGGAGGAAAAATTATTTAAAACAGATTATGTCATAGGATTTGGGGTAGGAAGTTACCTAGATATTGAAGTTTGTACCTGAAAATAAATAGCAAGTGCAACCAGGGGTGGGATTCAAATTTTTAAACAACCGGTTCTGTGGGCGTGGCCTGGTGGGCATGGCTTGGTGGTCATGTTATTGGCTGGGTGTGGCCAACTCAATATCACTCACATCGAGGCACACATCTCCTCACCTGGCCTCTCATGACTGTGGGGATGCTGCAACAGTTGTAAGTGTGAAAAATGGTCATAAGTCACTTTTTTCAGTGCCATTGTAACTTTGAATGGTCACTCCACACAAGCAAAGTATCAGCAAAGGAGGGGGGAAAAACTGCAGAGACGTTCCAGAGACAGGAAGTCTAGTCCTGCCAAGAATGTAATAAGGGTTAACAGAGAGGCAGTTTCTGTAAGCAACACCAGAATGTTTCCTTCCTGCCTTCCTTACAGGATTAGGCCAGTAATTTCTTCTAACAACCGGTTCTCTGAACTGCTTAGAATGTTAACAACCTGTTCTAGCGAATGGGTGCCAACTGGTAGAATCCCACCCCTGAGTGCAACCTAAAGAGTTGTTGATTCAACCAAAGATGCAGCTGCATCTATGTAGCATGAAATGCTGTAACGCTAAACATAGTTTAGTTGTGGGAGTAATTTCTTATAACTTTTACCACAAAGTCCTCTCTGGGTAGGTTGTAAAATAGACTTACCCGAATCCCTAAAAAGCATATTGAATTTTAGAAAACTAATACTGAAACAGAATATTGACAAAGCATTTTTTTAGGATGATGCATATGAAAGGAAGACTAGAAGGACAAAATGGAGTATATATTCAGAAACAATATAATGCAAATAAACATCAAACAATACTTGGCATCTCTAAACAGAATTGGTCTTCTACATTCACATTTTCCAATCTGTTCCATATCTATCTGAGCACTTGTACTGAGTACACATATACCTTGCTGTATTTGCTGCATATATGAACTGCAACTATTTGCTCGTGATTAGTCAGGAATTAGAGTCTACATTTTTTATTTGTATACTTATATACACCATGGATCCAGAGCTTATTTACTAAGAAATAAATTCTAATTTGTATAAATGTGGTCAATTTAAATCATTTAATTAACAGCAACAATCATGCTAATCCAGGCCTGTCAAAGGCAAAAAATTGTCATGATAGATCATGTGACACAGTCAGGTTTGACATCTTTGTGCTAATCAAACAAAATTTTAATTCATAAGTGAATGACTAGGTTTTTATGTAGCATAAGATATTTGTTAGTTCAATAGGATTCCTTTTTCTTCTGTCCTTCAAGATAGATTTTGGCCAGAATTTGGAACTCAGGTTATATAATTACATTCAAGATGAAAGTGTACAGTATAGTACAATTGCCATGTTTTAATAGACTCAGAAATAAACAATAAGAAGGGAATAACTAAAGAGTTGAAAATTCACATTAGAGAATAATTTTAAAGTAATTATGTTTGTTTATATGTAATATTCTGAAGGATTTTTGATCATTTGTTTTCTTGAGTAACAAAGGGGTTTATTGAACAAAAATGAAAAATAGTCAGGCAAAGAGAGAATCAAGGGAAATTTCTTCCCTTAAATTCTCTTCACACAATTTTCTCAATTTCATTGTATTAATAATGAAAATGCTATAGTAATTCACTTTAGTAAAAATCCTGCCATGTGGTTCTTTTGATAGTAATTCTTGGTTTCCCCCCACTTAAATCATTTAATAGATTTTCTTAAAATTATTAGGATTAACACTGCTGTTTCTCTTTGATTGCCATCAGGTATAATAGTTTTTCCAGCTTCTGAGAAAAAAAGGAAAGAAAAGTATTATAACTGGACCTAAATCAATGCTTACAGGTTTGGATTAGCAGTGCTATTATAGAAAATGGTATCTAAGTATTTTGGACTCAATTTTCTTTAGGCAATATTTCCTGTGTAGCAATTTATTTGATAATGTGTACAAAATAAATTGCTGTAATTTATAAATGTAATTATTTCAACTCCATGGATTAAACTATACAGTGTGTGTAAGGGTCTGCCTCTCCTCTCCATTCAAGAAAATAAAAAAGAAGTGGAAGATCTATTTCACAGACAAAAACCAGGAAAAGCACCAAGGCCAGACAAGATAACTCCTTCTTGCTTAAAAGTCTGTGCTGACCGAATCTTCAATAAATCACTAGATGCACTATTGTGCTATGTTCTTTCTTGCTTCAAATGCTCTACTATCATCCCAGTGCCAAAGAAGCTCTCCATCAGGGAAATGAATGACTACAGACCAGTTGCATTAACATCTGTAGCTATGAAAACCTTTGAAAGGTTAGTGCTGTCCCACCTGAAAACCATCACAGATCCACTGTTAGATCCCATGCAGTTTGCACACAGAGCTACTAGATTGACAGATGATGCTATTAATATGGCTCGGCACTATATCCTACAACATCTTGAATCTCCAAATACCTATTCAAGGCTCCTCTTTCTAGACTTCAGTTCAGCATTCAATACCATCATTCCAGACATTCTTCTAACTAAGCTAATCCAGCTAGTAGTACCTGAACACACTTGTAAGTGGATCATAAGCTTCCTAACAGACAGAAAGCAGCAGGTGAAGCTAGGCAGAATCACATCTGATACCTGTACAATTAGCACAGGGCCCGCCCAAGGCTATGTGCTTTCTCCACTTCTCTTCTCCCTATACACCAATGACTGCATCTCAAATGATCCATCTGTTAAAATACTGAAGTTTGCAGATGATACAACAGTGATTGGTCTCATATGAGAAAACGACAAATCGGCATACAGACAGGAGGTTGCATAATTTGCCTCATGGTGTAACTGGAACAATCTGGAACCGAACACACTCAAAACTGTAGAAATGGTGGTAGACTTTAGAAGAAATCCTCTCATACTGCCACTTCTTATAATACTAGACAACACAGTATCAACAGTAGAGACCTTCAAATTTCTAGGTTCTAGAAAATTCTAAAGTAGCTTTGTCACTTGTACCCTTATGGTTTATATTGACTGTTTCCTAGTATGATTTGATTGCTTATTGTACCCTAGACCTAAAATGGACACCTAACATCAAAAATGTCATCAAAAAAGCACAACAAAGAATGTTCTTTCTGAACAAACTCAGAAAGCTCAAACTGCCCAAGGAACCTCTACAGAGGAATTATTGAGTCTGTCATCTGCACCTCTATAACTGACTGGTTTGGTTCTGCAACCCAACAGGACAGATACAGACTTCAGAGGATAATTAGGACTGCAGAAAAAACAATTATTACCAACCTGCCTTCCATTGAAGGCCTGTACACTACACGAGTCAAAAAGAGGGCTGTGAAAATATTTACAGACCCCTCACATCCCTGACATAGTTTCAACTCCTACCCTCAAAATGACGCTATAGAGCACTGCACACCAAAACAACTAGATACAAGGACAGTTTTTCCCCGAACGCCATCACTCTGCTAAACAAATAATCCCTTCAACACTGTCCAACTATTTAGAAAGTCTGCACTACTATTACTATTAATCTTCCCATCACTCCTTATCACCCATCCCCTCCCACTTGTGACTATATGACTGTAACTTTGTCACTTGTATCCTTATGATTTATATTGACTGTTTCCTAGTACGATTTGATTGCTTATTGACTGCTATTAAGTGTTGCACCTTATGGTTCTTGACTCTTGACGAATATATCTTTTCTTTTATGTACACCGAGAGCATTTGCAGCAAGACAAATTCCTTGTGTGTCCAATCACACTTGGCCAATAAAGGATTCTATTCTATAACTCTTGAAACAATTGACAATTCAAAAGGAACCTTTTATTGAAGGAAGGGATTGCAGGACAAAGGAAGCAGGATCTAAACTTTCCAGGTCAATTCAGTTAGCATAAAACAGTTAGAAACCTCACTCCTCAGTCCAATGTTGAATAAGCCAATCCACAGGTGTGAAGTTGTTTTGAGAATCACAGGTTGAGCAGGTGATAAGCTGTTCTCAGGCGTCTCTTGCTAGAGGTTTTGGAACTGAGGTAAAACGGATGGTCCTCCCCCCTTAGATTCCCAAGAAGGTGAATTAAAGCACAGGATAAATAGGCATCAGGAAAAAGGCTATAAACTAAAGAATGCGACAAGCTTTGCAACAGCTGGATTGGGGGATTTTCTGATTCTTCCTTGTAAATCCTTTCAAGTTGAGTCAGGTTGGATGGCGATCATCGGTGGACAGCCATTTTCAGGTCCCTCCAGCGATGTTCAATAGGGTTCAAGACACATCTCTGGCTGGGCCACTCTAGGATATTCACAGAATTGTCCTTAAGCCACTTGGGCATTGTATCTTAGCTGTGTGCTTAGGATCGTTGTCATGTTGGAAAGTGAACCTTCAGCCCAGTCTGAGGTCCTGAGAACTGTGGAACAGATTTTCATTGAGGATGTCCCTGTACTTTGTTGCATTCAGCTTTCCCTCAACCCTGACCAATCCTCCCTGCTGCTGAAAAAAATCCACACAACATGATACTGCCATCCCCATGCTTCACTGTTGGGGTGATATTGGGCAGGTGATGAGCAGTGCCTGGTTTCATCCAGATATATTTAGAATTGAGGCCAAACAGTTCAATCTTGGTTTTAACAGAGCAAAGAATCTTGTTCCTCACAGTCTTCAAATCCTTCAGGGTGCTTTTTTAAAAACTCCAAGTGGGCATTCATGTATTTTGCACTGAAGATTTCATCTAGTTACTGTGCCATAAAGTCCAGCTCAGTGCAGGGCTGCAGTGATGGTTGTCCTTCTGGAACTTTGTCCCATCTCCACACAGGATCTCTGGAGCTCAGTCAGAGTGACCATGGGGTTCTCAGCCACCTCTCTTACTAAGGCTCTTCTCCCCTGATTGCTCAGTTTGACTGGGTGACCAGCTCTTGGAAGAATCCTAGTTGTGCCAAATGTCTTCCATTTGAGAATCATGGAAGCCACTGTGCTCTTAGGAACCTTCAGTGCAGCAGAAATTTTATTGTAGCCTTCCCCAGAACTATGCCTTGCCATAATCCTGTCTCTGAGCTCTTCAGGAAGTTCCTTTGACCTCATGGCTTTTGCTCTGCTACAGTATGCATTGTCAGCTGTGAGGCCTTCTATAGAGAGGTGTATGCTCTTCCAAATCATGTCCAATCAATGTAATTTACCATAGGTAAACTCCTATCAATGTATAGAATCATGTCAGCAATGATCAAGAAAAATGGGAAGCACCTGAACTAACTTTCAAATGTTGTTGTAAAGGGTCTGAATAGTTATACCAATGTGATATTTCAGTTTTTCCTTTTTAATAAATTTACAGGCATTTCTAAACCTCTGTTTTCATTTTGTCATTATGGGGTATTGAGTGTAAATTAATAAGAAATTAATTTCAACAACTGTAGTATCAGGCTGCAGCATAACAATATTGACAAAAGTGAAAGGGGTCTAAATACTTTGTGAATGCACTGCATATTCAATTCTATGGCAACTCAATTCTCTTTCCAATTGGCTTAAAAGGCCTACCTAAAAGTCATTAAGTTTTGTTACTGAAAAGACACTGCTTTCATGAACTAAGTGCATATGCATTAAAGATATTTTGGGAGATACCCTTTCACTCCCCATAAACATTTCTGAATTAGTTTCACAACTGCTAGTTCCACAATTGTAGAGAAATATGCCAGCTTGGTGTAGTGGTTAAGGCATCAAGCCAGGTAAGTTTCTTAGGGCCAGCCACTTTCAGCCCCAGAATGGAGGCACTACTACTTCTGAACTACTTCTGAAAAAACTTTGGCAAGAAAATTACAGGGATAAGCTCAGGAATCAACATTCAGAAAATCAATCACCAACCACAAGCTTCTTCTTCTTCTTCCATGTCTAGATGAAACTTTAAACTGCCAAAATGAAGCTACCTTCTTTGCTTAGTCATTGGCCAAAAAAAGTCATTATCTGTACATGTTTCTGATAGTAGCCAACATACCAGCAGATGAGCCAGGCTCTGTGTCTCCACATTCACACAGCATGTTATCTGCTAAAAGCATCCACTTGAGCATATTGGTTTTACACTTTTCATTATTATCTGCAGCATTTCCTGGGAATATGAGTGGTGATGTAAATCTACTGAAGCTAAAGCAGCTACCTCCAACAAAAAGGCTTGCTCTTCCTGCTGTCAAGTCTAGATTAGTATTAGGAGAGAAAAGAAATTACTTGTGTGAATGTGCAGTCAGCCTTGATAAGAAAAATTAAGGCCAAGAACCACAGTCTTCTTTAGAAAACCAGCTGTGTATCTCTGTCTGTCTGTCTGTCTGTCTGTCTGTCTCTCTCTCTCTCTCTCTGTGTGTGTGTGTGTGTGTGTGTGTTTGTGTATATCTCTGTCTCTCTTTCTGTCTCTGTCTCTTCTCTCTCTCGGAAAGCCAAGGTTCGGCCAAGCCAGAGAGCTCTCCTTGGGGCTCTTCACTACTCCTTTTCTTTCTTCTTGGAACTTTTGGGAAATCCGCCCTGGCTTAGGAATAAGCGCGAGTTGCAGTGGAGGCTTCCCTCCTCCTCCTCTCCCTCCTCTCATGATCTCCTGGCTGGCTGTGGTGGTGAGGGTGCGAATGAGTGAGGTGACTCTCCTCAAGTGAGTGGCCACACGCTCCATATGCACCTTTGCTGAGCTTTGGCCAAACCTGGCCACTTGCTAAAGGAGGGTGTCCCTGCTCATGTGCACCCTCCGGGGCCCTGCCACAGCTGACAAGGGGATCGTGAGAGGAGAAAGAGGGGGTGGAGGAGGGTCACCCAAAGGGAAGCCTCTGCTGTGGCTCATGCTTGTTCCTCAAAGAGAGAGAGAGACAGAGACAGAGACAGAGACAGAGACAAACGGTGTTTTTTTTTTCCTGTGGGAAACGGGTCCAAATGGCTCTTTGAAAATTAAGGTTGCAGACCCCTGGCCTAGGCGTTAAGGATCCAGGCTGGAAATCCAAAGATGGTGAGTTCTAGCCCCACCTTAGCCGTAAAAGCAAGCTGGGTAACTTTGGACAGCCAACCCAACTCCCCTCACAGAGTTGTTATTGTGGGAAAAATAGGAGAAAGAAAGATTATTAGTAGATATATTTGCTACCTTGAGTTATTTGTAAAAATAATAAAGGTGGGATACAAAGAAATAAATATACAAAATGCAGAAGAGGACTAAGAAATAATAAGCAAATGAAATAATTAAGGTCATGAAATAAAAAAGAAAGGCATTCTTACTTATTCTTTCTTACTAATCACTCTCTTTTGTGTCCAATCTACTTCATTCCGCATCCATTCATTCTAATCATTATCGCCTCCTGTTTTACTATGCACTTGTCTTTAAAAAAATTAGTTTGTACTGCAAGTTTTTCCTGTCAAAGACATGCATGTTCTCTTTTAATACATTATTTTTCAGATGCATATTTCTCATTGCATTGTACAATCTAACTTCAAGCATTCCATATACATTTGGTCCATAAATACATTAAGCAACTAAGAGAAATCACAAAAAACTTTCTTTCCTCTCTGCTGAATTTTGAACCCATCACGAATCATTCCATTTATTCTAACACATTTTTTATTTCCATCATATACTGATTTAATCTGATCAACAATGAGTTATGAAGTTTCCATTCATCCAGAAGATTTTGCGGTTTTTCTAAATGAGCAAGCATACTTGTGAAAACTTCCTTCTTAAATAAATGCATCTATTCCTCTTCCTTGTTGCTTATAAAGAATAAACAGGGTGCTCAAAATCCTTCCCAAGCTTAAAACTACATTGCATTTTTTATTTTTTCCTCATTGTCACTTCTCACATATTTTCAATCAGAATCAGGACAAACAGCTTCCCTGGCACATTTAATAAACTAATCTCCCTATAGCCTTGTATTTGGTAGATTTCCCTTTATATCAAGGAAAAATAACAAAACCCTTTCACTCATCTGGCACAGATTTAACCTTCACATACATACATAAAAAGGTTCAAGCTATTCATTAAGCACACTATATTTTTTCCATTGGCACCATCATTCATACAACAGCCTTCCCATTGTTAACATTCTGACCTTTTAATCAAGTTTATTCTTGAATTCATTTACTGCATATGCTTCAATTGTACTCTTCAACCTATAGTTGTTGTTGGAAGAAAATTCACTTGTTTTTCCTGCTGGGAGAACACACAAGAAAAGAAAAAATAACAACAAACTCCACTGCCTTTTGAAATTAAAAGATTGAAATCATCTTTGGAAGGAAGTTTATTTCAGAAGCAAAGTGACATTCAGCAATTCAGTTCTAGGGCAGCTGACCAATTGGTTGGGTGAGTGGATGGATTTTTATAGGGTTCTGGGGTTTTGTGATTGGGATGCTTCATGGGGTTGTGCAATGTGGTGAGCCTTGTGTCTTTTGCTATTCCAGTGGTGGCGAGTAAATCCTATTATGTCTTAAAAGTCTTGTCCTGTTCTTGTAATTGGGTAGTGGGGTGTAGATTTTAATTCCCATCATTTCCCTATTCCTGGTCTGCCTGGTTTGTTTGATATGAATGGGCTATGCTTGTTTCCTTATGAATGGAGCTGTTTAGATAGGTAGCATCCACTTGCAATAGGCATCTTGCAATAGGAGAGAAGAGAAAGAAGGGATTAATATCAGCTGCTGAGATTACAAGTACTTTATATTTAACCAAAATAGGGAAGAAAGCATTTTCACCATCATTGGCCACCTCGAGTCCATCTAATCAGAGGCCATGGTGAGTGGACCATGTGAGTTGTCTTATTTTGTGTAGTTGAGGTTATTTGCAGTTGAGAACCAATTGTTTTTGAGTACTTGGAGAATGAAAGTACCACCTCTAAGTGGATATTTCACTAATTGTGACAGATTTAACCATGCTCTAAAAAGGCAAGATTCAGTAGCGGACACATCTTTTGTCCATTGGCAAATTCACCACCTCTATACTAAGAGATGATACATATAGTATCCTTCCCCTGCCACACCTACCAAGCCACGCCCACAGAACTGGTAGTAAAAAAATTTGAATCCTACCACTGATGTCCAGCCTCCTTGAGAATTGTTTTTATTAATCTTGATTAAACAATATCTGCAAGAATAGGTCAAAAGAGCTTGCAGACAAGAGTTGCTTAGGAACTGTTGCTGCATCCATATGCTTCTTTTTCTATTCAAATCTTTCTCTTTATGGAACTGGTTTTAAATGTACAGAATTGCCATTGCCACGTTTGGTTTGCACCTTGTAGTACCTTTACACTTTTGCTGAAAAACATGTTGCCCTCTAACTCCAGCACTTATCCTTAAACCGCCAATCTGCTGCTAAAGACTTGTGAGTGAAACACAAAAGTGAAGGTTTCTTTAATTATTATAAATCTGACAAAAGGAAATGGCTGAATTAGTTCTGCAGCCTCTGGGAAAAGAGAGGAAAATTTTAAGGAATTTAAATTGGTATGCTATCTCAGGAAGGCTTCCCTATCAAATTGCGGTGCACTGCTGTTAGTAAATGATTCAAAACCATTCAAACATTTGTATTAAGAATTTTAGCAAGGAAGATGCATGTATTCAACAAACCAAACCCACTCTACTAGCCTTCTCCAATCTAGTCCCCCACCACATCTGAATTAGACTTCAATTCCCTTTGAACCCCAACCATCATGGTTGTTGTAGAAGTTCAACACAACTGGAGAATCCTGGACTGAGGGCAATTTCTACAACTGTAAATGTTTATAGAATTTGCTGATGCAATTTTAGCAAAATGATTTAATTCTAAAATTCTGCATGATGAATAGGGAAATTATAACCAGAACTCAAACTTGGTCAAGAATGTCACAACCATTATTGTGTAACAAGACATTGTGGTATCTGTGGCAGAACAGCATTCTATTGTACTAATCTTCCAAAAAAGCATAGCACACTATAGCTGGGCAGGAAGTTATGATGCAATGGTCTCTCTGACAGACAATAATAAGAAATGACTAATTCATGTTTTTATGGATTAGCAGATTTAGCTGCTTGAGGCAATTAAACATTGTACAATGGTATCTAATGGTGAGAAAAGTTCTCTTTGTCTTTTGTGTCACAAGTAATTGGCAAGTAAATCTCCAAGAGGTGAAACATATAGTTATAATGCAGGTAGAGTTAGGTTTAGGGGATCTGGGGATTTTCCATCTTTAGTCATGTATAAGGCTGCAGCTTTCCATTCAGGAGCACAATCTAGGAGTATTTTTGGAGTGAAGAGTACACTCAAAAGCAGTTGGCAACACTGGCAAGAAGGGCTTTGCATAGCTTCATCTTGTATATTAATTAAGTCCCTTCCTAGTTCTGGAGGCCCTAGAGACAGTCCCTCATACCCTAATCACCTTGCAACTTGACTATTATATTGGTGCTGTCTTTGAAGAAGAGTCGGAAGTTTCTAATGGTCCAGAATGTAGCAATACAGGCAGTGATGGGCATACTTCAGTGTGTCCATGTAATAACTCTGCTTCATGGACTATGCTAATTGTTAATATTCTTCTAAGTGAGATTCTAGATGCTGATAATCATCAATAAAGTCCTACATGACATAGGGCCCAATAATTGAAGGATTGCCTGTTTTCCATGGCTTCTACCAGCTAGAATGAATTGGCAGAGATGGAACATTCTAAGTTCCTTCAATTAAACAATGCTAGTAAACCAGTTTCAACTTATCATATTTGATTTTTATTATTGGCTTCTATTTTATTATAAGCAATCATGAAAGTTAAAATATTAAGCAAAATATATATTAATGAGGCAACCTCTTCCATAGTGAGTAATTCTAAATTCTGCCACATGCTGCCCTCTTTTCATATATTTTTAAAATCTATTTTTTAAACTAGCACAAATTAGGGGGGAGTTTGGTGTCAAAGTAAAAGAACATTGTGATTTATTCCATGTATCATTTTTAGATTTCCCCCCAAAATAATCATCTTGAAAACTGCCATAGCATCTGACAAGGCAGCAGGCGAGAAAATCTGATATTAAATTCCCTCAGTTTCTCCCTATGGGGACTGATACAATTTGGAATCCAATAATATCCAAAAGGCCACTAGATCTCTACCTTTGCTATAAGTGAGATTACTTTGTTCATTTTCAACTTTAACCATTGACTAATCACAGCTTCATCTTTTTTGTTTCTTTGTTATTGTTGACACAGGACTATAATAAGTTATCCCTTAGATTTTAACATTTCCATTAGATACATAATTCATATGTAATACAAGAATTTCTAGTGTTCTTCAGAGACTTTCTATCAATTTCCTTCATTCTTTATTATTCCTTCAAGCTATACAATTCATTTTATTATTCTGAGTCATCCAATTAATTGGCATAAGATTCAAGTGTACTATCAATTTAGTTTTTCCAGGGGATGCTATGGTTAGAAATGGAATGAGCCTGAAACTGAATTATATAATGATATTTCTATTTTTAGACCTCCATTATATCTAGAGAGCTGTGTCTTGTCATCTAATTTGTCAATATTAACCCAACAGAAATAGGATTATTGATTCCATTGTGATACTTTCATTCTAGAAGAATCAACAAGATTTGAAATTTTTGTTTACCTGTACTTCTTTATGTTGAGGCCATTTGTGAGGGACACATACACACACAAAGAAACATCGACATTCACACACACACATGAACACATGCAATAGAACACAGTCTATTAACCAATGTCATGTTATGGTATAAGCAGTGATGGGATTCAGCCAGTCCTCACTGGGTCACTGAACCAGTAGTTAACATTGTGTGCAGTTCTGTGAACCGGCTGAATCAACCCACCTCGCAGCTCGCCCCTCCCTTTCCAGCCCCTCCCCACCTTGCCTGGTCTCTCCAGAGGCCATTTTGGCATCTCGGTGCTTCTCTAACTGGCTCCCTGCCCTGCAAACAATGTCCATGCAGGCAAAACCCCAAGACAGCTGTAACGTGCCTGAGGGAAGGGCTGGAGCTACTAAACAGATGGCCAAGCTAAGTGCCTGAAGGATCCCATCTGTCACCAGGAGTCCAGGCACCTCAGCCTGAGTGAGCGAGGCCTTGGCTAGGCTTCTTGGAAGATGAGGGCTTCGCAGGGGGCTGATCTAGCGCCCACAGCCAACTCTGCCCTAAGGAAGTTGGGGGTCCTGTGAAGAGGGGCTCAGGCTCGATTCCCATGTGGTGCTATGACCCATGAGCTGCTGCTGTCACTGTGTCGCTACCTGGGCAGCCTCTTTATAGATAGTGGCCTGTAGGTGGGTGTGGTGGTTGGGTGAAGGGGGTGTCCCTCCCTCTCTCCGCAGGTCCAGACTAGAGTCCTTCCTCCTCTTCCTCCTACTCCCCTGCAGGTCTCCCCATTCCTGTTACCATTCCTGCACCCAAGCAAGGCCACCCTCCTGGCCTGCGACTGCATCCGGGCACACTCTACATCCGCCTGCACTAGTTCATTGAGCAGTTCGCCAAGCATACCCAGCAACCACTGTCCCACTCACCACCACCCAGATGCCCTTGCTTCCCCCAAGCATTTCTTTGCCTACCAGATTCCCAGCTCTGTCACATTTCTTTCTTCAATCAATTCCAACTTCTCGCAAAAAAAAAAATCTCGCAAAGTTGGAATTGATTGATTCAACTTTTAGTCCCACGTGTTTTTCTGCACTTGACAGCTAGAAACGCAACTGAGAAATGCGACAGAGCTGAGAATAAGGTAAGCAAAGAAATTCTTGGGGGAAGCAAGGGCATCTGGGTGGTGGTGAGTGGGGCAAGCTGCATTACATGGTGGTGCAATAGAGAAATGGGCAATGGACCAGGCAGCATGAGGGAAGGAGGAGGCTGCTTTCCCTCTTTCCCTGCTCTTCCTGCTTCCCTCATGCTGGCTGGTCCATTGCCCATTTCTCCAATGCAGCACAGCACCAGGGATCCACTTTTATAGTGTGTGTGTGTGGGGGTTAATTTGCCTGGCCAAACTAACCCTGCAGTCTCCCCTATATTGATTGGACTCAGCTTCGATCATGCTGCCAACTTAAATACTTGCCCCTTTCACTTTTGCCCACAGACTGACCAACACCCCTTGCACACAGCTCCATGGGGAGGGGGAAATCCCTCCACTTCCCCCCAATTCTTCACCTTCCTGTGCGAGCTCTTGGGTGCATTAACTCCTTGTCTCTATTGACAACACCCCCTCATTCCTCAGAAACCTCACCTCTTAAAGGTGCCGTGTCCACAAAGCTGGAACAGCTGCGAGACCAATGTGCAGACAACCACCCTCGGAAACAGCCTTTTGGCAAAGGGTGGAAATTTAACAACCAGTTCATCCAGGGTCAGATTGGCTGTTGTGGGAGGCTCGTCCCGCATGTGCAGCAGAACTGGAGAATGGATTGGTGGGCCACACCTCCCCCAACAGCCAACCTGACCCTGGGCGAACCGGTTGTTAAATTATTTGAATCCCACCACTGGATATACGGTACATTTAACTGAGAACATTTATTGAACTAAGAGGATCTTGCTGTTCAGCCTATATCCTTGAGTCCACTTAAGGGTGCTTTTAAAAATAGAAAAGGATTTTCTTCTTTGTTCCTGTTTATAGGCCTACTTAAATCAAGTTTATTAAGCTCCAGCTGAGATAAGGCTGTATAATTTCTTGAACAAAGATCTCTGATTGACAGCAACTAATTTCTGAAAACAATATCTATTGCTTGAACCTTATTATAAGCTTACTATTATTATAAGCTTACCCTTATGTTTGAGCTCTGACTGTGTAACCCATTCATTGGAATACTAATTATTTGCTGTTTGTTCTTTGACTTCCATTCTCTTATGGTCTCTCTAGAGCCAGACTCATATTGTATGAAATACTGAACTGCTACCAATTATATATCTTTCTAATTGCTAATTTCCCCCCCTCCTTTCTAATTGTTAATTTCTCCCCTAGATGTAGATCAGGTTGTAAAATTGTATTATAACTCCTCACTACCCTGATCAAGGATGGGTTAATGACTAGATGCACTATTTCCCAATTTAAAATACACTAAATCTATATTTTTCTACCCTCTAGTAATATTCATGATGAGCCAAATTATCACTACAATTGAAGGGAAAAAACAGTTGAGTAAATTCTGTTGTTCACATGGAAGCAAGACTGGTTAAAAAATCAGTTGGTTTGTAGGAAATTAGGAAAAAGGGGAATAAAATAACATTTTAGTAATCTTGAGTTTTAGTTTGAGTTGTAGGGGAAAAGATACAGAAGTAAATTCCAAGCTGAATTAAATTTGGTTGGTAAAAATTTTTTACTATTAGACTGAAGGTTCTTTGACTTTGAGAATTATAATATTTATAGTCCAAATAAAATTTTCATTGTGGTCTTTTGGCCAGAAACCACAATAGTAATTATTTATAATTATTAATAAAAAAATGTACATTTTTGTATTATTTTGTCTGTTGCAGTGCATTTTCTGATCCACTTGCCTTGAGACCAAAATAACTTTATTTATTTATTTATTTATTTATTTTTTAAGACAAACATATACAAACAAAACAGAAAAACAGAAAGCCATCTTCCATTTTATATACATAAAGTGTGTCAGTTGGTTACAAATCTTTTGTGCTATCCTTTCATAGTCATTACTCACAGTTTATATAAATTCTCACATTGTCAAAATAACATATGCTTATATATTTATCAGTTATTAATCATTCATGACTAAACTATTTATTCCATCATTTTATACGAGATATTCTAGATTTTATTATGAAATTTATATTGTACTTTCATCCAATGGTTATATATATCTGTATTATATTTTATAGCGATCTATTAAACTTCTATTACAAGATTTCCTAGTCTATTACATTACCATGTCTTTTTATCCAACCATTGATAAAACAAATCCCATTTCATATAAAATTGTTTATCTTCTTGTTCTCTAATTTCAAATGTCAATTTACTCATTTCAACATAGTCCATAATTTTCTTAATAACTTACTCCTGCGTAGGTATTTTTTCATTTTTCCAATTCTTCGCAAATACAATTCTAGCTGCTGTTAAAACATTTGCAATCAAATATTTCAGTTCTTTATTGTATATTTCTGGTATAAAAAAATCTCTGGTTTAAAGTCTATGTGTTGTTTTATCATTTTTTCCAACCATGTGTGGATTTTAGTCCAATATCTTTTTGCGTCCAAACATGTCCACCACATATGGTAATATGAACCAGGTATCTGATGGCATTTCCAACATTTATCTGATTTGTTCTTAAACATTCTAGTGATTCTTGTTGGGGGTAGATGCCACCTGTAAAACATCTTATACAAATTTTCTTTATAAGCAGTTGACATTGTCATTTTATAATTTTGAGGCCACAATTTTTGCCATTTCTCTAAATCAATCCCATATCCAAAAATTTTCCCCCAAACAATCATTGTTTCTTTAACTTGTTCTTCCTCTAATTTAAATTCTAATAGATGTCCATAGAGTTTTTTAATTACCTTTTCATCAGTACCCATCAAAATTTTATCTAAATCAGTCAACTTATCATAGAAACCTTCTGTTTTAAGATCTTTATCAAATCTAGATTGTATTTGCAAATATGAAACCCAATTCATTTTTATACCTTGTTCTTCCAACGCTTGCATAGATTTAAGTTCAGCCTTTTCATTCAATATCTCACCATATCTAACTGTTTGTTCCTTTTTATATGTTATTGGATAAGAAAAAGCTTCAATGATAGATATCCATAATGGAATTTTTTTATTATTATTTAAGTTTTTATTGGTTTTTAAAAACAAACATAAACAAACAAAACATAAAAACATCAAGCCATCTTCCATATGTATACATACAGTGTGCCGGTTGGTTTACAAATTGTTTTGTGCTTCCATTTCGTAGTCTTCAATTACAATTACATTGCATATAATCTCGTATTTTCAATCAAAAATTAAATACCTTAGTATCATTATTAATCAATCATTTGACTATACTTTTATTCATTCATGTTTTACAAGATACCGTTTTATCGGCGTATAACACGCACTGGCGTATAACACGCATCTTCATTTTAAGGGGGAAATTTCAGGAAAAAAAATTTAAAAAATTCTGCCTGCCTGCCTTAGTTTCTGGTTGTTTGGGAGCAGCTTCGGCTGAGAATAATAACTATTCGCCTCTTTTACTCAGCCGAAGCTGTTCCGATTCAACCATTAACGAAGGCAGGCAGGCAGGCAGAACGGAGCACTGCGGGCGGGCGGGCGGGCGGACGGGGTGGGGGTGGGGGAGAGGCGACAGGAAAAGCCCCCCGCTTCTTTGAAGCAGTTTCTTCCTGTGCTGGTGGAGGAGCGAGAGAGCAACTGAGAGAGCTGACCCAGAGAGAAGGACAGGCTTCGGTTGCTTCCTCCCTCCCTTCTTTCATTTGTGTCCTTGATCCCGATCCCAGCAGCATTCACCGAAGGCTTCTTAACATTATATCGGCGTATAACACGCATACATCATTTGCCCCCTATTTTCAGGGGAAAAAAGTGCGTGTTATACGCCGATAAATACGGTAATCATAATTTACTTAGTTGGCTTTATAACAGTTCATATTATCATCCCAAATCTATCCTAAAATCATTTTGTAGATATAATAAGAAATACATCTTTATATATTTATTATTTTCTAAGAGTCTACATATTTCATTACTGTATTTTATATATTTTATATATTGTATTTTATTGTTTATTTTATTTTATTTTATTGGATTCTGCAAAGGTACATGAGATAGTATTGTTATATTAGAAAATATGAAATAATGTATGATTAAAATGTTTGATAAAATAGTTATCGTAACTCAGTGGAATGCTTGTCAATAAATAAATGTAACAAAATGAATATTTAATGTTTTATAAAATATATGTGAAGAGAAATAAGGGGAAAATTAATTATGGAGATTATATGTGTCCTGAAGGAAGTATGATATTTAATTGAAAAGAAATGTTAAAGATGTTAAAATTTTAATGATTATTAATGATAGAACTGAACTGTATTATAAGAATGTGTATTATAAGAATCTACCCAGCAGAATTCAATTGGAAGTTATGTATTATGTATTATATTGAAGGTCATAACCTTAAGGTATATATTGAAGTTTAAATAAGAGTTGAATGGATATAATTAAAAGATATAAAGGTGGCATACTCCAATTAGTAACTACATGAGAAAATTTGTTTAATGAGAAAAGATAATATGAAATTGAAACAGAACAGACAAAAGTATAAATGTAATGATTTGAATTGAGATGAGATAATCAAAATAAAATTGAGAAAATTAAAAGAGGGGAAAAACTATATAGAAAATGTAGAATATTATAAGATATGGAATAGAACACAAAAATGAGCATGAAATTGAGTTTGTGTCTGTATAAAGAAGTTCAACCCAGGACCATGCTATTTTCAGAAAAGATGTTTTACTTGTATTTTGTATGCGTGAAAACCCAAATAAAACTTTATTTAAAAAAAAAACAGTTCAGTATCAGACTTACATCAAATCCAGGAATAGCAGTCAATTAGGAAAAATGGAGGAACAGCAATACTCTCCAACAGAAGGAAAAACAAAGACTCACTCACTTCTGAGACTAAGACAACCCAGGTTTCTGGCTCCATCTTATGGCCGTTTGAGAAACCACACCCAATTACACTTTTACACTTTCTCTTAAAGATGCAGTATTAAAATGTCTATCCTGATTTATATATTTCTAACCCAAATACCTGTTAGGTGACTTATATTCCTAACATTCTCCCCTTTTGGGTAGGACAATATATACAACCTTACATTGTAAATCCATAATCTTCACAGCAAGCCTTATGCTTTACAAAAGCCTTGGGCCTTTGTAAAATGATCTGCTATCTTGTTTTCTGACATACAGTATTCTAGCTTAATCATCTTACTTTGCACACATTGTCTCACATTTAAATATCTTAAATCTGTGTGTTTTGTTCCTGTCTTAACAGCAATATTTGAAGCCATCTGTACTGCTGATTGGTTATCTTTGTAAACAACAATAGAATCTGTTACATTAATTCCCATATCAATTAATAATTGCTTATACAAAACTAAATCTGTACATAATAAAGACAAACATGAGAATTCAGCCTCCATTGTTGACAAACTTAGATGTTTCTGTCTAATAGACCTCCATCCAATCAATGCCTTTCCCAATAATACTACAGTACCCAATGTAGATTTTCGTGTATTTATGTCTGTAGCAAAACTTGCATCAGCATATGCAGTTAAATTCAGTTCATCTTTAGGCTCCAAATACAATGCAAAATGCATTGTTTGTTTCAGATACCTTAACACACGTTTAGCAGCTTGCCAATGCCTCGCTAATTGATTAACACTGTATGCAATATCTGGCCTTGACCAATTACTGAGATAAGACAAACTACCAATCAAGGACTGATGAATGTTCTTATCAAAAATAGGACTTTGAACATCACTATGGCTAAACTCCTGACTCATTGGTGTTTTAGCCGGCTTACAAAGTTCCATTTTAAAACTTTTTAGTAATTGGTTAATTTTATCTGCCTGTGAGATCTTGTATCCTCCCCTAGTTCTATCTATCTTTAAACCAAGATATTGTTTAATTTATCCTAACTGTTTTATCTTAAATTTCCTCTCTAACAGCGAAATTATTTTAGTAGCTTCTTGTTCAGTTTTGGTGATTAATGCTATGTCATCAGTAAATAATAACAACAATGAAATTATACCATTACTTTCTCTTTTAAACAAACATGGATCAGCCATGCCAGCTACAAAACCTATCTTAGTTAATTCTTTAACTATACATTGGTTCCACTCATATCCTGATTGCTTTAAGCCATAAAGACTCTTTTTCAATCTCCAGCAATCATTTGTATTATCATTTTTGAGACCTAAAGGTTTCTTTAAATATATAGTGTGTTGCAACGGTGCATGCAGATATGCCGTCTCTACATCCAAATGATTTACAATGTATTTGTCCTTAGCTGCCCACACTAATGCTGCCCTTAATGTAATGCTGCCCTTCAGACTAGGTGCAAACACCTCATCATAATCATTTGCTGTCTGATTGAAGCCTTGTGCTACTAACCTGGCTTTATGGGTAACAGTCCCATCTACTTACATCGTATGGCATGTTTACCTGGTGGTAACTTAATGTTTTCGTATACCTCCAGTCTTTTTAAAGATTCCAGTTCCTTATGAGCACATACAGGGAGACGTAGTGAGAGAAGTGTTTGAATAATACACACACAGCAGACAGACGCACTGTACAGTAAATGTAGGTTTTTACTTCCAGAAATTTTTAAGCAAAGTTCAAAATAGGCAGTCCAAAGTCATTCACAGGTAAGATCAGTCAGTTTTTACTCCAGGGATAATCCAATAACAAAGTCAAGTGTCAAAAACAGTTCAGTATCAGACTTACATCAAATCCAGGAATAGCAGTCAATTAGGAAAAATGGAGGAACGACAATACTCTCCAACAGAAGGAAAAACAAAGACTCACACACTTCTGAGACTAAGACAACCCAGGTTTCTGGCTCCATCTTATGGCCGTTTGAGAAACCACACCCAATTACACTTTTACACTTTCTCTTAAAGATGCAGTATTAAAATGTCTATCCTGGTTTATATATTTCTAACCCAAATACCTGTTAGGTGACTTATATTCCTAACAAACTCCCTCTCTACTTTCTTTTTCCCTTGATCTGGCAATGCCAGGAGAATTTTAATCTCCCACTTTTAGGTATGGAAAACTGAAAGCATTGTAGCCTTCCTTCCATTTTCAAGTGTTCCTAAGCAGAAGCTGATGAAGTCTCATTCCCTTCAAGTGTTTCTATATTCTCCTGTTTAGGATTTGTGGAAGAAAGCAATCCATTTGAAATGATTTGGATGAAACTAAAGTGAGGAAAGGTTTGGAGGAACATTTCTGAGATTTGTATGGGAATTACAGTGATGTGTTGAACAGTGGAATGGAAATGTATACTGTGAATGGTAATGACTGGGAAAATATTGAAATAACAATAATGTGGTAATGTAGAAAAATGATAAGATTACAGGTTTATATATGTCACTGGAGAAGTATTGAAATATATGGGTGTGATTTGCTTAGGTAGTCCTCAGTTAACATCAGTAATTGGGACTGGAACTCTATTGCTAAATGAAACAGTCATAAAACACAATATTATGCATTAACTTACAATGGCAGCTCCAGAAGTTGCAGTTGCAGTTGTTAGGCAAATCGTGCATAGTCATTAGTGTGAACACCATTTGCAATCTCCTGCCAGTTTCCCTGTTGACTTTGCTTGTTGGAAGTCATCAGGACCCTCATCTGAGGCCCGATGACTTCCAACAAGCAAAGTCAACAGGGAAACCAGCAGGAGATTGCAAATGGTGTTCATCGGAAAGGGTAGAAAATGAGAAGGAAGGGGATGAACCTGACCGTGCTGACCTCCTCATGAAGCAAGCCATGTGATTCATAATGGACACATTTCAAACTCTGAAAGCAAAATAGACCTGGCTTGATGCCAGGCGGTGACCAGTGTTGTAAGCAGCCAGATGAGGGAGATGGGAATCCCTCATCCCTGGACACCATGACAGCAGTGATGCCTACCCTGCCAGGCAGAAAATCCCAATGTAGCTGTGAACATTTGACTGAAGGAGTTTTACATCAGGAGGCAAGAGCTGTAATGCAAGAGACACCCCTACTGGCCATTCTGATGGAATACTGGGACTTGAAGAACATTTTCTGTGAAAAGAAGTTGGACGATCTCCCTCCCCATCGGTTAATGGACTGAGCTATTGAAATTATTCCAGGGGCCAAACTAGCAAAACCCTATTCAATGACTCCTACGGGGGACGATTTTCACCAAGTTGGACTTACAGAAGGCTTACTACCATGTTAGGATCGGAGAAGGAGATGGATGGAAAACTGCTTTCAACTGTCCCCTTGACTGTTTTCAGTTTAGAGTGCTCCCATCTGGCCTGCAAGTGGCACCTGCAGTATTCATGCAACTGATAAATGAGGTCCTGTGTGAACATTTATACCAGGGGTGTCAAGCTCAGGGCCCACAGGCCAAATACATCATGTGCTGGCCCCACCCCTGCCTGGTTTAGAGAAGGGGGGGGAAGTCCTAATAGTCATGTGACACCTCCGTGACAATGTGAGTTTGACATCTCTGATTTATACAAAAGTGTTCAGGTGTATTTGGGTGACATTTTAATCTACTCAGGAACAAAAGATGAACATATGAAAGTAGTTAGAGCTGTCCTACAGATGCTCCGTGCTGCTAAGTTGTACACCAAACTATCTGAATGTGAATTTCATCAGGACAACATTGATTTTTTTGGGCTATAGAAGCTCCCATGAAGGAATTGAAATGGACCCAGAGAAAGTACAGGTTGTGTTGGAGTGGGCACCATCTCGAACCAGGAAGCAACTGCAGAGATTCCTAGAGTTTGCTATTTTTTACAGTCAATTTATTCCTTCTTTTGCACAAATCTCTTTCCCCATCACAAATTTACTCTGGTGAACTGGAGAAAGGAGTTTCTAAGAATCCAGTCCCAACCAGTGGGAAGAAGGGGAGATAAACTCTTACTGAGGGTCAAGGTTACAAGGTAGTGTAGCTGTAGTGCAGGAGCAAACAGAGAGAGAGAGGAGAAAATCTCAAAGGAATATTGGGACCTCAGGGAGGCATTCAGTGAGTGTGGCTCTGACACGCCCTCCCCCCATCACCCCATGCACTGCACCATAGAAATCCTCCCTGGGGACTTCCTGTTTGCGAGGCTTCGGCGGCGGCAGGGTTCCGTGATCCAGCGCGATCCCTGCCGGGCTCATCGACTAGGTTCCCCCGATCCACTTGGATTTGGGGGATATAGCTGCCCTGTAGGGGCTGCTGAAGACAGGGGATCTGGAAAGGGGTAGGGGTGTCGCAGACCCCTCCCAGCCAGCTAAACCCCCTTTTCCCTAGGCGGAGGAGCGGCGGTCAGCAATGGCTGCCTCAAAGAAACCTGCAGACGGATAAGAATGTGCAGGAGGAAGAGAATCGGAGAATCGTGAGAGTTGCCTATGGTCCGGGATAAAGTTGCTAAGCAAGGAACCTCCGGGATCGGAGAACTGTTGGAGAAGTTGCTACATTGTTTCCAGAGAGAGTTACAAGCCGCGGTTAGAACTCTTAAAGGGAAAGTTTTTTTTTCTTCACTCTCCTTCCTAACGTGACAGCTGTGGAACAGTAAGAGAAATCTGAAATTCCAGGTAATTAAACACTGAAGAGATAAGGATTTCTGAATGATTTTTTTCTTTCTTAAAAAAAACTTTTAAAAACTTTTCTTTTTTTATGCTGTGAGTGGAAAGGGAGAGTGAAAGCTGGACTATAATTTGGAAATGAGGAGTATGCCTGGAATTTTAACGAGATATAAATATTAACAAGGCTTCTGAAGATATATATTAAATGCAACTTTGTGATCCAATTTTAACCCCAGAAAGAGAAATTGAGGAAGGAGAAGGTGCCTAAAGAAATGATCTACTTGGACTGCTTCGTGATTTTATTACTTTTGAAAATTATCTTTGATTAAAAACATCTGGGTGGTTGTTTGGGAAACTTTTTCTCTTCACAATGACATCATTTGTGGATGATTTGGAACTATTACATCAAAAATTCAAGAGGAAAAGCGAGAAGGGAAGGATGTTTTTGATACTTTGTGTCAGTATTTAGAAATGGCGGTCTATGCTTACGTGGAAGAGATTGAATACCAAGAAGATTTGGAGGAAGAAGAAGCCATCTTGGAGGAACAAGTCACTCTGGCTGGGCAAAGAAAGGAGAAGGAGAAAAAGGAAAAAGAGACTTTAAGATCTGTAAAAAGCAATCCAAAAAAAGAAAAATAAGATGAAAAGGAGGTATTATGTTAGAAAACTGCAGAGGGGAGGAAGCTGGAGAGGAAGAGAGGTGGAGAGACGAAGGGGTAATGAGGACAGAGAGAAGAACAAGCAAGGGAGAAAAGGGATGAGAGGCCTCAGTAGCAGAGAGCAAGATGTAAAGAAACAAATCTTTTTAGAGACAATGGGTAATCTTATTGATGAAGGGATTCTAAAGGTACACAAGATTGTTTTTATATTTGTACTTAGAAATAACTTTTAGAAGGTTGGAAATAAAGTGTAATTTAAAATGTGGTAAAATATTTAATATAACTTAGTGAAATTGGTGTTAAGGAAAGGGGAACATTTTATGAAATAAAGATTGGAGATATGATGTGGGGGGAATAACTGGAAAATATAACTATTATTAAAAAGATATGATATTAAATTGAATGGATAAAATGGTTAAGGTATAAAAGAATGTTGGGGAGAGGAGGAGAAGGAGGATTACCTTAATGAAATAATGATTTAAAATATGTGATGTGGGGAGAATAATTGGAAAGTAGGTCCTCCCACAAAAGTATGTTAATTAATTGAAAAGCAATGTGCTAAGTTTTTATGTTATAAAAGAATATGAATATTAATGAATAGATTAGTTCTGGTAGTGATAATATTGTATAATTCTTGAATGTACCAAGCAGGATCCCAATGTAAGTTAGGTGTTTTATATTAAATATTATAAATGTAGAGGAAAGAGGTAAAGGCGTTATACTCCAATTAGTGGACAGGAGAAGTTTTATTTTTTATTTTAAGGAAGAAAGCAAATGGATAGCTGGAAATAAACAGACAAAGAATAATAAATATTATGATTTGAACTGAGATGAGATGAATAAAATAAAATTAAGAGAATTTAAGAGAGAAAAGAAACTATATATAAAAGTGAAGATGGTAATAAGATATGAATGACATATAAAATGAATATGAATTTGAAGTTGTGTCTGTATAAAGAGTTTTGACCGGGATTGAGCAACCTTCAGAAAAGATGATTTTTTATTTTCTTTATGTTATGTCTTATGTTATATGTATTTGTGTTTGTTTTTAAAATTAATAAAACTTGTTTAAAAAAAAAGAAAAGAAATCCTCCCTGGAGCAAAGCTCCCCAAGCCAAAAATCTATTTGTTAAATTGTGGGCGAGAGATGACACGGGAGGCTCTGACTGCTTAGCTCCTTTATTGCATTGTTCAGGATGAAGCCACAGCCGCGGCAGCTCCTTTTACAGCTACAGCCAGTGACAGCTCTTTAAATTCCTGCCATTGCGGACCAACCAATCAGAGGTGCGTATGTAAATATCTAACACCTCTCACCACCTGGTCCAGTTCACGTAATCCTGTCCCACCTAACGCACATAATCACGTAGGTAGGTGGGGCTCTTATGGGCACGACCGGATTTGCGCAGCTCACTCATGGGCTGGTCTTCGAGCTGTTTGGATGGACTTCTCACTTCTCCTGCTCCCTCTATTGGAACCTCCTGGAACCTTCTCATTATGGTGGCCATTTTACCTCTACTAGAGGCTGCCCTTTTGATTTCTCCCCTGGCTTGTCACTGCCTGTGTGTGTCTGGTAAGTGTCTGCTCTTTCCGTTTGGTGTTTTCGGTGCTATTCTTAGTTGTTGAGGTTGTGTTTCGTGAGTCGTTAGGCCCTGTTCTGTGTTATTCCTTGTTTGGTCAGGGTCTCCCCCTTCCTCCCTGTTGGATCTGCATGAAGGGTCTCCCCCTTCCTCTCTGTTTATGTTTGTGTTCCCTCTTGTCCCTCAGGTTCTTAGTTGATCAATGTGTCTTCTCCAGCTTCTGCCATCAGTTGTATCGACCCTGTAAGACTGGGGCCTCGTTACCTGGGCCACCATCGCCGATACCCATAGTGGTTCCCCTGTTAGGTTTTTAGCGTAAACTGGATCGCCCATTTGGAATGTCCAGCATTTTCTGGATGAATCTACTGGGCTGTCTGGATTGTAATTGGGGTGTAATCTGTCTAGGGGTTATCTCAGCTTTCTTCCCATGAGTAATTTGGCAGGGCTTTTATTTGTTGTTGCACTGGGTGTTATGTGTTGTATACTTAATAACTTATCTATTTTCACTTGCATATATCCCCTGGCCCTAGTTTCTGGAGGGTTTCTTTTGTGTATCAGACCATGCGTTCCACTTGTCCACTCGTCGATGGGTGTCCCAGTGCCAATAGGGCATGCCTTATCCCATTCTGTGCTAGGAACCCCTCAAACTGGGTGGGTGGGAACTGAGGCCCATTATTGGATACTATTATGTCCGGGAGGCCATGTGTGGCAAATAGTTTCCTTAGATTCCTTTTGACTGCCTCTGTTGTTGTGGACTGCATGATGCTGACTTCCAGCCATTTAGAGTATGCGTCTACTACGATAAAAAATGTGTGTCCCTTTACTGGCCCCGCGAAATCGATATGTACCCTTGACCATAGTCCCCTTGGTGTTTCCCACTCATGGTTGGGTGCCATGGGGGTTGCTGGTCAGTTTTCCTGGCAACCCTTGCAGGCGGATACCCATGCCTCTATTTCTTTACCCATCCCTGGCCACCATACATAGCTCCTTGCTAGGGATTTCATTTTAACTATCCCCGGATGCCCTGCATGCAACATTTCCATTATATCATCCCTTAATCTTTTGGGAATTATTACTCGATCCCCCCATAGTATGCACCCTTTCAATATTGATAGTTCCATTTGTCTGTTCCTGAATGGTTTTGTTTCTTCAGCTGTCTCCCTCTTGGGCCACCCTCTCCCTACCCATTTCAAAACACATGCCAGACTTCTGTCTGTAGCTGTTGCTCTCGCGATATCGGTTGCTGTTACCAGTGTTTGTTGCAATGTCTCTATCAGGAGTGTGGTTGTCGCTGGTGCTGGATCCTCGCCCTGGATGGGTAGGGGGCATCGACTCAGTGCGTTGGCATGGCCAATGTCTCTTCCTGACCTGTAGATTAATTTGTAGTTGTAGGCAGCCAAGAATTCTATCCAATGTGTCATTCTGGAGGACAAGATGTTCAGTGTGGCTCTGTCCCCTGCAATGATGCCCAAGAGTGGTTTGTGGTCGGTGACTAGTGTAAACTTTCTTCCGTATATGTATTTGTGGAATCACTTGATTCTGGTGACTGTGGCTAACTTTTCTTTGTCTAGTTGGCTATAATTTTGTTCCGGTTTGGATAATGTTTTTGAATAGAAGGCTATTGGGGCTTCTTTTCCATTCAGTAATATGTTGGCTGATGATTGCGTCAACCCCGAATGGTGATGCGTCGCAAGTTAATATTAATGGTTAAGTCTTGTTGTACTGGATTAGTACGCGGTCTGATGTAATTATGCTCTTTATCTCTTGGAACACTGCTTCTTCTTTTTGCCCCAAAACCCAGGCTGCCTTCTTGTCAAGCAGTCTATGGAGTGGCTCCGCCACTGTTGCCTTCTGTGGTAAGAATATATGGTAAAAGTTAATGAGACCAAGGAAGGCTTGCAAGTCTGTTTTGCTTGTTGGCCTGGGGGCTTCTTTGATTGCTTTAATTTTACTGTCCGTGGGGTGGATCCCTTCACTGTCTATTAGATAGCCCTACCTTGTTGGCTGCTAGCTGGCATTTTTCCTTTTTTCCTTTCCTTTCTTTGAAATGGCTTAGAATAGAATACCTTTATTGTCACTGCATTCTACAAATACAATGAAATTTGAAAGCTACTCCAGCACAGTGTCCCAAACACCACATCACAATCACACTACAGAGTATTTAAAAATTAAAATAATAATTAAAAACCTAGTCTAAAACCTATCTAAAACATAGTAAGTTAGATAGTTTAAAAATGGCACTATATACATAGGGCTAAATCACATATGCATTGTTTGATTCAAGACAATTATTGCCTTGGAAAAGAAACTGTTTCTCAGTCTATTAGTCCTCATTTTAAGACACCTATAATGCCTCCCTGATGGTAACATTCAAAATATGAATGTCCAGGATGAGAATGGTCTATGGAGATTTTTAGTGCTCTAGAGAGGAGTCTGGTCTTCGCAATCTCTTCCAAAGAAGAACGAGAGCAACCGATGATTTTTTGTGCTGTGTTTATAACTCTCTGGAGCACCTTCTTAGCCACTACAGATCATCCAGCATACCACACCGTTACACAGTATGCCAAAATGCTCTTGATGGTAGAACGGTAAAAAGTAACCAGCAACTTCTCACCCATACCACTCTTTTTCAGCAGCCTCAGAAAGTGCAGGCGCTGTTGGGCCTTCTTTGCAGTGGTCATAGCGTAGACTGACCAAGTAAGGTTGTCAGAAATATGAGTTCCTAGAAATTTAAAACTATGAACTTTTTCCACACAGTCTCCATTGATATATAGTGGGAGAGGCTCTGCTTTGCATCTTCTGAAGTCGATAATCAATTCTTTGGTCTTTTGATGTTCAGGGCGAGGTTATGACTTTTCCACCACAAGACCAAAACACACCAACATTTTTTAAAAATAGTAAATGGGATGAATCAGCACCCTGGCAAAGTGTAGATCAGTGGTTCCCAAACTTTTTCTGTCCACCACCCCCTTGGTGCTACAAACTCATCCTCAGTGCCCCCCATCCAGGGGTGGGATTCAAATTTCTTAACAACCGGTTCTGTGGGTGTGGCCTAATTTGTGGGTGTGGCTTGGTGGTCATGTGACTGGGTGGGCATGGCTTGCTGGCTGGGTATAGCTCAGTAGTCATGTGACCAGGCGGGAGTGGTTTGGTCCTGTGACTGGATAGACATGGCCAGGTGGTCATGTGACTGGCAAACCAAATACAAGTGGTCCTCACTTAATGGCCAGTTGTTTAGTAAGTGTTCTAATTTATGACTAATCTCCCCAGGGCTACTTGACCTGTTTTTGGAGTTTTGACAGCCATGCACGCACGTGCGCGCGCGCGCACATACACACACACACTCCCTTTGGGTTAGAAGGGTTATGCTGGACAGGTGGTTGGACTAGATATCTCATTCATTTTCTCCTCCCACCTTTCTTTCTTTTTCTTTCTTTCTTTCTTTCTTTCTTTCTTTCTTTCTTTCTTTCTTTCTTTCTTTCTTTCTTTCTTTCTTTCTTTCTTTCTTTCTTTCTTTCTTTCTTTCTTTCTTCCTTCCTTCTTTCTTTCTTTCTTCTTTCTATCTATCTTTCTTTCTTCTTTCTTTCTTTCTTTTTTCTTTTTCTTTCTGTCCCTTCCTTTCATCCCCCCTTCTTTCTCTATCCCGTTTCTTTCTTTCTCTCTTCCTTTTTTCTTTCCCTTTCTCTTTCTTTTTTCTTGTCTCTTCCTTCTATCTCTTTCTCTCTTTCCCTCTCTTTCCCTCTCTCTCTCTCTCTATCCCTTCCCTTCCTCCTTCGTTCTCTCCTCCTAAGCTAGGAGACCCACCTGAAACACACACACTCTCTCTTCCAACAAGGTAGTCCTTGGCAGCATCACTCGTGATGAGTCTCTCAGAGTCCCGGGGACTGGGCGCGATTGTCCATTCACACCCGGTCCCAGGTTTCCTGGAAAAGCTGGCAGGCAAGGCTTCCAGGTCCAACAAAGGGGCCACAGGTGGGACTTTCACCCCTTGCTGTTTTGGGGAAAGGGCTGGGGACTTCAAGCGAGACTGCAGCCTCACCCACCACAGGAGCTGTGGGAGAAGTGAGCTGAAGGAAAGGAGAACCAGCCCACCCTGACTGGGTCACCACAGCAGTTTGGGCTTTCTCGACTGCCTACAAACTTACCTTCCTCCTGTGGCTGGTGGCAGAGGGAAAGGTGACCCAGTCAGGGCAGACCTGTCACTA